>NC_084965.1:902130-907130 GCF_949316205.1 Platichthys flesus
ACACACTTAGATGTTCACCTCAGGGGAGGAAAAGCTGACTCACTAACAAACACACACCTGAGCTTCCTGCGTCAGACACAGGTGTGTGTGTGTGTGTGTGTGTGTGTGTGATCTCCTTCCTACCTCCTCCCTCTCCCTGTCTTCCTCTGATCCCTCGCTCTGCCCCTCCTCCTCCTCCTCCTCCTCCTCCTCCTCTTCCTCCTCCTCCTCCTCCTCCTCCTCCTCCTCAGGGAACTCCACGTCTGACTCTCCGGGGGCGATGGGGACGCTGATGGTGAGGTTGGGGTTCGTCATGTAGCTGTCGTCCTCGGGCACCACGTACTTCTCCACGTGACGGCCTGGGACAGTGAGACACACAAAGTCTCCTGTTTGTTCACTTTGTCTTCTGAACACTTGTGTTTTAACAACCAACATAAAGGACACAAGGACACATGGACACATGGACACATGGACACAAGGACACAAGGACACAAGGACACATGGACACATGGACACAAGGACACAAGGACACATGGACACATGGACACATGGACACAAGGACACAAGGACACATGGACACATGGACACAAGGACACAAGGACACATGGACACAAGGACACAAGGACACATGAGACCAGAGACGGTAACATCGTTGGAAACGGACGAATCTCTTTCCGTGAGTAAGGGCAGAATAAACCAAATTGTTTTCGAGGGATCTTTCATATTTGAGTTTGACTGAAGTGATGTTTCATAACTTTTCTGTGTAACATTCGTCAGAAAGATGATTAAATAAGTTTATAAATCGTAGTTTAGTGACACAAACGTCCACAGTTCATGTGAACACATTAGAAACTTCTCACATTCATAATAATATTGTCACAATACATAAAACAAATTTAAAGTTATGATGAATTCAGTCAAATATATCTTTAACTTTGTTCATGAATTAAACATATGAATTATTATCATATCATTTATTGATAATTTATGAAAGAAATGATCATGTGTCTTATTGATATCATTGATATAAATGTTTAATAATGTATAATAATAATGCTGATTGTTTTTTGGCATAAGAATTAGAAACACCACTAATGTCTGAGGTGTCCACATAGTTTTGTGTCACTGGCACAACAACTCACACCCCCGGTGTTGTTACACAGTCCTACAGGACGATGGCGCTCTGCAGCACAACTTTCAGAAGCCACGATTTCCTCTCGTCATTTTTTATATTTATTTGTTTTAACTGTGTTTTATTTCCGGACCATCAAACCTCTGATGTCCCACGGTCCCTGAATGCCTCAAGACGAGGCGTTCAGGGACGCTCGTTACCTATGACGCCTCCGTTGACCTCGCAGTGGATGGTGCTCAGCCGCTTCAGCTTCATCATGGCTTTGGCTTCTTTACGCTTCTGACGGCGACGCTTCAGGTTCCCGTTGAAGAAATCCACCACCTGCGTGACACACACACACACACACAGACACACACACACATTTTATATATGAGCCCACTGGCTGTCGGCAGACGGGGGGGCAGACGGGTGTGTACCTGTCTGCGGCACCAGCCCAGGCCTCTGGTGATCCGGTGGATGGCGATGTGCAGGTTGTTCATCTCTCCGTCATCGTCTGGAGCCGACAGGTTGTCAGAGCTGAAGCTGCTGAGGAGCAGAGCGAGGAAGAGGTTCAGCAGCTGGGGAGAGAGAGCGAGAGAGAGAGAGAGAGAGAGAGGGTAAACATCTGTTTACGACAGTTTCATTCACAAAAGAGTTTCTGAAGATTTGGTTGAACTTCGAGCAAATGTCTCTGTCCTGATGTAATCTTTTCTCACACACACACACACACACACACACACACACACACACACACACACCCACACCCACACCCCCCCCCCCCACACACACACACACACACACACACACACACACACACACACACACACACACACACACAGCAGGTCCTTATCCCAGTTTGATCGTTGTGCTGGAATCTAACTGACACCAGTCTCCTTTAAACTTCACTCCTAAGTTTTGTTTGAATTTTATTTCAATGATTAAAAACCAATAAGACCAGTAAGAAAAACCAAAACACTGTGGTCATCACTTTATAAAATAACAGAGCTCGTGTGTGTTCTGCAAAGAAGATTGAATAATTCAAACGAGGCCAAAGTGCAGCAGCAGATGTGAGGACACAAACTGTACTGGTGGATGTTGTGCTCATGTTACTGGGACAGCAGACGTTCAGAGTGAGTTCCCAGTGACGACGCCGATCTGACCAGCTCCTTCAGCCTCTTTAATAAACTGCAAGTTATATGTGTTACTACTAAAATGATTTGTATGTACAGTATTATCACTCAGTGTCTCTGATATAATAAATATCATAATAATTAATATAAATAATACAAAAATAAAATATAATAATAATTAAAAAACAGTTTTTGTATTTTGTGTAATCAGAGAAGCACTGCAGATGTAAACAGATAAAGCACTTCTTCTATCCTCACTCGGAAAGCAGCAAGGTCATTGGTTGAACTGTCAGGGCATGTTGCCATGTCAACCAATCAATAGAATCGATCTATTGGTGTTTGGGTCGCGGCAGCGGCCAATCAGACGCCAGCGTTTTGGGTTGGATAAGCCTGGGATGTGACAGCCGAACACTGATCAGTAACACAAACAACACATACACCACCAGCTGGGATCAATACACACACACACACACACACACACACGCACACACACACTGTGAACATTGATTACTTCTCTGTTTGTGTAAACTCAGTAAACAGAGTCAACTCTCTCAAATAAAACTACAAAATAATCAAACTCAAATTTTAATACTTGTTTCCATTCAGATTTTTTACAGCGAGCAAATATATAAATCATAATAATATTTACAACACACTCAAGTACATGCACACACACACGCACACACACACAGGTCAAAGGTTACTTCCTGTTTTCAGATATTGACCCACTGGCCTGGTTTCCTCTTACACAAGCAGAAACTGGAAACTACAGGATCCCATCCAGTCGTTACTTAACAGCCAATCATTTGTGGGACCTCCAGCCTGCAGGGTGTGTGTACAGTGTGTGTGTCTGTGTGTGTGAGTGTGTGAGAGTTTAGAGAACAGTTGACCACCTGATCCCCCCCAATCCACCTTGTGGAACTCGATAAGTGGATCGTACCAATTAGCCTGGGGAAGTGGGCTATCCCTATATTCTATATTTCAGATATTGTATTTTCAAGTATCATTCTGTTTACTATCATTGTGTTTATTTTTTATTTGTTTGTCTTTCAAAATTTCAAGTTGTTTTCGGTCGTGTCCAGTTTTTACAATTGATTCATCAACTGATATATTTGTAAAGAACAGCTCAGACTGAAGTTCATCTCAGGTGATCGAGGAAAGTCCTGGAAACAAGAGCGTCATCATGACACACACACACACACAAGCACACGCACAACCATACACACACACAGAGACACAGACACACACAGACACACACAGAGAGAACTCCAGCAACCACACGCAGGAGGCGGAGGTGATGAATGAGTCGTAACACCATCTGTGTTTGGTCGTCCTCGTCACAACAAACCCCCCCCAGAGCGAAACCCCCGGGAAAACAGGTTTGCAACTTGAGAGGAGAAGAAGGAGAGAATAACACTAAACCGCTGGGAGAGGATGAGCGGGATGGAGGGAGAGAAAGAGGAGAGGTGAGGGGTGAGGGAGGGAGAGAAAGAGGAGAGGTGAGGGGTGAGAGAGGGAGAGAAAGAGGAGAGGTGAGGGGTGAGAGAGGGAGAGAAAGAGGAGAGGTTAGGGGTGAGAGAGGAGGGAGGCAGAAAGGTGAGACACTAAAACAGTCAACCTGATTAGCTGCTGTGATGTTTAAAAGAGTTTACAACATTATATCATCGCAGCTGAAGAAGCTCCTTCCTCTTCCTCTTCCTCTTCCTCTTCCTCTTCCTCTTCCTCTTCCTCTTCTACTGTTTAATTCTGTCTCTACTTCCTGTGAATGGTCCAAAATTCCAAACTGTCCAACAAAGTGTTTTTTTACTGCATGGAGGAAAAGGAGGAAGAGGAGGAGGAGGAGGAGGAAGGGGAAGAAGAGCAGGAGGAAGAGCAGGAGGAGGAGGAGGATGAAGAGGAAGAAGAGTAGGAGGCAGGAGAGGAGGAGGAGGAGGAGGAGGAGGAGGATGAAGAGGAAGAAGAGTAGGAGGAGGAGGAGGAGGAGTGTGTCGAGGCAGGTGTGCTGCAGCTGAAGCGCTGGCTCAGGGAAACACATTGAGCTGCTCGTTTGTCAAAAAGAGAAAACATCTGCTCATCTGCTGCACACACACACATGGACACACACACACACACACACATATGGACACACACACACACACACACACACACAAGATGTGAACAGAAACATGGTCTGGGTTTCAAACTAAAAGCAGAGCGTTGGGGGGTGCATACCACATTGTGTATGACAGCTGGGACCGTCCAATGGGAGCAAGTGGCAGGTATAGGTGGGCGTGTCCTTGAGCTCTCAGTCAGGCTCCTCCCCCTGCTCCTCAACATATGGCGCTGAACAGAAGTTTAAACTGAGGCTTCAGAGACGCAGCTCACCATCGTCCTTCCTTACTTCCTGTTTCCTTCCACTAGACCTCTGTCCCACGTTCATCTCCTTCCCTTTCCCCCATCTCTTCCTTTCTCTCTTTCCCTTTGTCTCATCCTTCTCTTCTTTTGTTCCCTTCCCTGCGCTCATTGTCCTGTCCTTTCTTTTGTTAATCCTGTTCACCTGTCACTCATCCTTTCATCCCCTCCTTGTACTCATGTTTGGTTTCATCCCCCCCCCCTTCCCCGCTCCTCCATCCTTTTCCTTTAAACATTCATTCTCTCGTTCCTCACACATGCACACGGGTCCTTTCATTTAACGCTCTGTTCTTCCCTTCTTCCTTCCTTCTTCTCTGCCTGGTACCAGGTGACACTTGACATCTCAGAACAAAAAAACTGAATTGTTAACCGACACCCACTCACACACA
>NC_084965.1:909630-942130 GCF_949316205.1 Platichthys flesus
CACACCTTACTGTAAACACACACAGAAGCTAAATGAAGGGCAGAGTTTGCCAAAAGGTAGGACATTTCAGACCAGGTTAGGTTCACACACACACACACACACACAGACACACAGACACACACACACACACACACATGTCACTTCCTATCAGCGCAGCTGAGGCACTCAGGCCTTTTTAAAGCTAACAGGAAGTTCAGCTAGTGAAAAACTAACGGGACGAACCCTGACCTGACTTCCTAACATTAGCACCGGCTGTTAGCTTTAAGCTGTTAGCATCACTGTGTATGTATTTGAATCAGAACAGTAAAGAGGCTCTCATGGCTGTTAAGTCAGTGTGACCTTTGACCTTTGACCATCAGGATCCAATCAGTTCATCTTGTTATTACCTCTTCGATCGTGGTAAGGAGCGCTCTGCTTTAGTAGCTTAGCTCGTTGTTAGCTGGTGACTAGCTTAGCGGTTAGCACTCGTGCTGCGTTCAGGAGCCGGACACTTCACTTCCCAACTCTGTTAAACTGTCTTGCTGAGCTGAACCATGTGAGCTGACCACGGAGGATTATGGTGTGAAGCTAACCCTGCTGTTTATTAAATATGACGTTGTGATATAAACTGTGACCATGATGTTGTTTGTGATTTCAGGAAACTTCCTCTCAGCTGTTTGCTCGTGGCTTTGATCTCTTAAGCTTCTCTGTCGTCTCCCTGCAGACCTCAGCTCGTCCAGGGTTAGCCCCGCTCTGCCTTTCATCATGTGTGTGTCTGTGTGTGTGTGTCTGTGTGTGTGTGTGTGTGTGTGTGTGTGTTCTAGCACTAGCGCCCTGCTTGTTGTTCCAGACAGAGGGGATCCTCGATGCGACAGCGACTACGTGACACACGTGTGTGGTGATGGTTCTCAACCAGTTTGCTTTGGTACAATGTGCATATCTATTATTGTGTGTGGTGCAAAAAATAACACACACACACACACACACACACACACACACACACACACAAAGATGATCCTCTTATATGGGCTCATTAACTCTGTAGTGCGTTGATTAGCTACTCAACAATCACGCTGTTCTAACTGACATCATGAGACCCCCCCCTCTCACTTACACTCTCACTGTGTGTGTGTGTGTGTGTGTGTGTGTGTGTGTGTGTGTGTGTGTGTGTGTGTAGTCTCTCTCAAGACAAAAAGTCAGATAAAAATGTGAGTTGAATCCGGCTGTAAAAAGAGACTTGAGTGTGAAGAAGAGATGAATAAAAAGAGAAGAAGAAGAATCCTCTGGTGTGTTTGAGTCTCCAGGTTCAGACTAAGGCTTCGAGTCAGAATCAGAAACACAAACACAGTTTCTATTAAACCACCAGAAGAAGAACCTCACAGGGGATCAGTGCACGTGGTCGTTGTGTTGTGAAAAACCAGAGCTGTGGTGGGAAAGTGTGTGTTCCTGTCGACTGAGGGATGATACTCTCCCTCTGTGTGTGTTTGTGTGTGTATGTGTGTGTTTGTGTGTGTGTGTGTCTGTGTGTGTGTCGACATCAGCACTCGCTAATAACAGTAACATCAGCAGACAGGGGATGACACGGACTCTTTGAGTGTGTATGTGTGTGCATTTGTGTAAAAGAGAGAGAGACGTGATTTTTGTCAACACCAGGCAGATGCAGCAAAAACACACACGCAGCCACACACACAAACAAATAGACACACAACACACACACACACACACACTTTGGTCTTATAACAAATCGCCTTTTTCAGTCGACGGTTCATCAGTGGTATCTTGTTTTGGCATTTGCTAGAACTGCCCTAGTGCCCCTGAGCAAGGACAGGACTCTGCTGACCAAATTAGATAACAGATCCAGCAGAGGCCTCTGTGTGTGTGAGTGGAGATAACCAAACAACCTCACACCTTTATCGAAAGTCACACACAAACACACACACCTACATCACACTACGTCTATCCTCGATCGTCCTTTCTGCTTCGGTCCCTCGACATAGAAACGTCATTAGCACGAACCTCCAGCCTCATATTTCATTCAGACTAACAACACTCAGAGGAGGCAGATGAAATGTCTCTTCAGAAAAGGTCCTGAAGTCCTCCAGAGCAGAAGCACCTCTGGAGTCAAGGGGCGGGACAGATGGGAGAGACAAGACGTCTTCTCTTAGGGAAAAGACCGACAAACAAAAGTTCCCTAATAAGTTTATTACAAACCTGTCTCCACAGAAATCGGTTTCAGCCGAACCACAGTGAGCATCCATCAGTGGAGACTCACGAGTGCACTTAATGCACGGGGATAAAAGCCTCCACTAACCGGTATGTATCCTGTAGATCTGTACAGACCTGGAAATATTGATATGTGAAACCCAAAGCTGAAGAGCACAACAAACAACAGCAAACAGTGGAAGCATTAGTCCACATTGATTCTGTCAGCTCAGTCCTGTCCCGACATGATCCTCTACACACCACCTTACATAACACAAACACACACACACCCACACCCAGCAGAGGCTCTCCTGTCCGTCAAAGCACCCGGCTAAATGCTATGTAAACATCTGTGAGGATTAGCGGCTCCATCCTGTGAAGAACTCGGCGTCTCCAGCCTGAAATCGGATCCCGGTGACATGACTCAGCTCTTATCGGAGACGTGAGCGGCTCTAAATTGAATTGGAGAAGTTTGATGTCGATGCTGCAGCAGCACCAGAGGCTGTTCTGTGTGAACGCTGGTACTGTTCGAGTCCTGTGTGAAGCTGTGAAGACGTGTGAACGCTAGGGACCATATGAAACCACCGCACTAAATCTGCCTGAGACAATATGAGCAGAGGAAGACATTCTCCCATGCTTTCACTACAACTGAAGTACCTGAGGGCAAGGCAGCTCCTCGTGCATGTGTCACTGAAGTTTGTCTGAAGAGTGAAATGTACGTTTTAATTCTGCTTTAACCAGATTTGGTTGTTTTTAACCTTTTATTCGAAGAAGATGAAAGATTTTAGTCGTTATCAGAGAAACAAGCTGAGCAGACGTCAGCAGCAACAAAACCTCACATCGAATATGTTTAGAGTTTGTGTTTGCTCACAGCGGTCCACCTTCAGACCCAGCTCCAGTGATTGGACACCACTGCTGCAGGCCCACCTGAAGCCACTTAAAAACGATATTACCATTCTCTACCGCTCACTGCTGCTGGAGCCTGAGCTGAGGAAACGTGACATCACAGAACAGCCACGAGTGAGTGAGTGTGTGTGCGTGTGTCTGTGTGTGTCTGTGTGTGTGTGTCTGTGTGCAGGTGTGATCAGCACAGTGATCTAAGCCGCAGGTCTTTCACACCTCAGGTGAATCAATTAGCATATTGCATCAACCTATCAGCTGCTGTCAGATCATCAGCACCTGCAGGGTGAAGCAGCGGACTGAGTCACGGTGGTCTGGAGCTAGCCGACCCGTTTCTGTCAGCTCTCACACTGAAACTCACCTCGAGACAAAAGAAACCACAAACACACACAAAACAAATAAACTCTGTTGCTCCCTGCTGATTTCTGAGGTTTTTAAATTGTACAAATCGGTTTGAGGCGGTTTGAAAGGTCCAAGGAGCATCTCCCCAAACGGTCCTGTTCACACTTCAGCCTCTTCAACTCCCCTGAAGTGTGTTTATCGCACACACACGGTTTCCAAACACAAAAATCTGCAAGATAGACGCAGGCAAGATTCATCACAACATCACACTGTACCTCAGGAAAACCTCCAGAATCAACAGACACACACTTTGAAGTCTGACGCTGTTATATGCACAGTCCTCATCTTCACAACCCTCAGATATCTCTACTCATTAATTCATCACTATCTAGCTGAGTGAGTGGTGTTCGGTGATGTTTCAAAGTCGTACTGTGCAGACAATCTGGATTCTACATCATCAACCACAAAGTACCCAGTGAAGTTCAGGATGTTTAGTATCGTGCTTTCTCTTCAACTACAACTAATGTGTGGGCTCAGCTGTTAGCAGCAGCAGAGGAGGAACCACAGAGGAGCAGGGAAACATCGAGTGACCTCTGACAAACTGAGACACAAGACCTACAACACAAATCAAACCAGCTCTTCTCCCGTCATTTAAACACCACAGCCTCCTCCCAGGCCTCCCACTCACCAGGTTCCCGATGCTCAGCATGCCGTTGAACTCGTCGGTCATGGGGTAGTGCTCCATGGCCATGAAGAGCGTGTTGAGGACGATGCAGACGGTGATGGCCAGGTCCAGGAAGGGGTCCATCACCATGATGTTCACCAGCTCCTTCAGCCGCAGCCAGGAGGGGCTGCACTCCCACACCAGGTAGCGGTGGGCGAAGGTGTACCAGCAGGGGTGGCACCTCTTGTGGGCCTCCTCCAGCTCTGCAGCACAGAGTGGAAAGAAGGAGTCAGGTAATGATGGAGAGGAGGTGAATAATGAGGAAGAGGAAATGTGCCTGGATCAGGTACTTCGGACGACATGTGGAGTCTGAGATAAACAGGAAAATTATTATTTTAATATAAACTCCACCCAGACTCAACTCCTTATGAAACACGTTTAATTCACTGGACCCAGATTTTTATTTGGATCAGCAAAAAATCCTGAACTCGATCTTCTCCCTCCGCCAAGTTCACTGGTGACCTGCTGACCAGCAGCGAGGAGATGATCACACTCCATTGGTGGAGGTGATAAAAGGCGGAGCCGAGGGAAGGAGGGAGGGGGGGGGGGGATGCACAGCAGAGAGTTTCTGTATTTTCCTATGTCATGATCTGTTCTATAAGAGCAGCCACTGCCCAGGGGACAGTGACTCAGCAACACACACACACACACACACACACACACACACACACACACACACATACACGTAATGATCTCATGTTTACGAAGGTATCCAGGATATCACTCTCTCACTTTCCGACTCTCGCACAAACAAACCCAGTGCTCCCCTGAGGTTGGTTGGAGCAGCAACACACACTGATACAGATACAGGTACACAACAATTCAGACAAATACATTTACACTTTCACACACAAGTTCACACAGTCTGAGGTCAAAAGTCAGAAAATGTAATGTTATGTTGATATCACTGAAAATTCACTTTGAGTAGAGTGATGGATGCTGTTACTATATTCACTGGATGTCAGGTTTAAAAACTCCAAATGAAAGACAAATCTACCGTCTGTGTTCATTCATTTTAACCCACAATGCATCAGTGATGCAGTTGCTGCTCACCTTCCATGGCGTCTGTGAGGTAGCTGGCCGCGCTGAGCGCCCTCCCCCTCCGCTCGGAGCCCTGTGTGGACGAAGGCCGAGGCAGCAGCATGGTGCTGAGCTCGGTGCTGGACGTGGGGACCTGGGACAGAGCGGGGGACACACAGCTTCTAGTTATATCACTTATATCACGTCCATCAGTATCTATTGTTTCATCCATCAATAGATACTGTCCATCCGTCTTTAACCCAGATCGAGGACCTTCAGTTCAACGCACAACTCCAGACTCACACACACATAGATGACATCATCTCACATCTTCAAGGTTCATTCATCACTACGAGAGGATGTCCACTTATCTGCTGCCACGGGGATAACATCACACATTTCTGTCAGGTGCATGTGTGTGTGTGTGTGTGTGTGTGTGTGTGTGTGTGTCTCAAACTGAAGCCTTTAATTAAACTGAATGATCAACAGGAAATCAACAAGTGGAGTTAGTTCCTGACGAGGTCACGACCCAGACGAATATCTCCCCCGAGGTTTTCCTGGTCACATCCACCTGGGAGGAAGGAGGCCATGGGACAGGTTATATATTTATAAATATCTATCCCATCATGCCTCAGCACATCCTCCAGCTCTGAGGAACACTCCAGAGATGGACGATGGCTGCCACCTGAACCAGGAGCTGGAATTAAGTGTGTGGCATCCTGTCAATCACTATTCAGTTTTTTTAATACGTTTATTCAGATTCTTCTGAATTCTCCCCGTTCCTCCAACTCTTTAAAAACCTGCGTCCTGTTTTAAATGAAGTTCTGACGGTGGCCGGCTGCTCGACGTGGATTCACTGAGATGAAGTTCGGCCTCAGGAGAGTTCTGGACTCAGATGAACCTGTTTCACTCCGGGGTGATTACATAACATTTCCTGGTAACTGCTCCTCCAATGAGAAGCAACGTGTGGGCCTGAAGGTCGCCGCCCACCACGACGCCTACATCCTGTCTGCGTGCTAGGCAGGGAAGCACCAAGGAAACACACACACACACACACACGCACACACAGCCGCCAGTGGTGGACTAATTTAGCTTGTGTTAGCCGCTGTGGGTTGCTATGGTGAGATTTGAAGGTGCTCCCCCCCCCCTCCCACTCCACACGTCAGGTCCGTGAGCTTCATGGACACGAGGCAGAAATAATACTTCTTGTCAAAACATGAACTCAGAGCTCCCCCCCCCCCCCCCCCTCACAGGTTCTCCTCAGCCACGAACTGCACGAAGAAAAGTCTCTGGAACTTTCTTATAAGACTAAAACATTGTTTACTTTCTGCTATGCTGTTAATTCATTTATATTAAACGTGAGAAAAGATAGTTTATGTTTTATCAGAGAACTTTTTTCCACAATCTCAGCTCAATGTTTAAAAATCAAAATGTAAATGTTCATAAAGAGACTGTTGTGTGAAATGTTTCTTTATAAGATCTCATGTTTAAAAATCTATTTTATTTTGTCTATTTGTGAGGATGAAATCAATTCACACTTTTAAAGAGTGATGGTTGTTTGCAGCCTTGGTTGAAATGGCTCTGGGTGGACGGTGTGTTCAGTGTCACAGGAATCCGCGGCGCTCAGATGTGCCGTCAGGTTTATCTTTGCTCCTGGAGAGGAGAAGCAGACAGCTCGGCGTCATCAGGGATTACATTTATTTTAATTCTGCTGTTCACAGCAGCTCCAGCCTGGAGGTGCTCAGTCACCTCCACCTGCTGACAGCCGGCCCCAGACCTCCACGCTTATATAAGAGGAAGAAGAAGTGGTGAGTTTGTTTTATTCCCCTGTACAGTCAAATATAATCCAGTACAGCTGCCATGAAGTTTACCTCTTCTACACAACCATACAGATGTTCATTGAATGATCTGAGCCCCTGAAACCAGAGTCTGAGCTTCGTGAGGACGGACTTTGCAGAACTGGTTCAATCTGAAGCACAGGAACTTTTCTACAGATGATAATGTTTTACCTCAGGCTGCATTTTACATTAAAACATAGTTTACAGCAGAATTTTAATTTGTAGAATCTTTGATCCTGTTGTTGCTGACGAGCTGATCCTCATGCTAACCCTCTGGTCTCATGATGGTGCTGTGCTCTCCTCACAGCCTGTGTAGACATGATGTGAGATGGTTTCAACACCCAGAGCAGCTGTGCTCAGAGATAGAACCTCGTCTCAGTCCGAGCAGCATAATGTGACATGATGCTACAGTGATCGAGCCAAACTCCAGCTGCTGGTCAGAGGGAAGCTGCATTTCACTCCCAACACGGAGTCAGCTCTGAGATCTGCTCACACACCGGTGGAGCGCGGGGGGGGGGGGGGGGGGGCACAAACACACAATCACATCTGACCCCTCAACCATTTAGATACGTGATGTGCTTCACTGTTTCTTTCAGAGACGTTCAGATATCGAACATTTCCTCAGGACACGAGCCTGGACCATCAGAATGTTTAACTCATCTTATAATTCACAGAGGCCCGACATTCAGTTCTATCAAACTGCAGAAAATCACACGTTGATTTTAAATTCATAAATTATTCTCTGAGAAATGAAAGAGAAAGTTTTCAATGAGCCGACGCTCTGTCTGGTCAATGAGAACAAAACCTCTGAACAACATCACTCACTGAGCAAATGTTAAATTCAAAACTTCTAAACCAAACTATTCTTTGTATGATTATATGTTTATGTGTTGACCTCTCATGTTTAATATAAATAAAATAAATAAAATTAAAGTGACTTCTGTCCTGACGGAGCAGGACACGTCTTCCATCTGCCTCCACAGGCGAGGAGAAGTGTGTGTGTGTCTGTGTGTGTGTGTACGTCTGTGCCTGTGTGCCGTTGTGCCTGTGTGTGTTTGTGTGTTTGTGTGTGTGTGTGTGTGTGTGTGTGTGTGTGTTTGTGTGTGTGTCTGTGCCTATGTGCCTGTGTGCCTGTGTGTGTGTGCCTGTGTGTGTGTGTTTGTGTGTGCGTGTGTAAAGGATGGACACCTAAGTAATGTGCCTGGTATGTGGGGCTTTAGCCCATGATGCCATTGCTGTGGCACTATGCGTTTGTCTGTGTGTGTGTGTGTGTGTGTGTATGTGAGTGTGTGAGTGTGTGAGTGTGTGAGTGATTGAGTGTGTGTGTTTAGCCCATGATATCAGAGTAGAGTTATGCAAAGCACATATTCATGATTCACATGTCTGAGTGTTGAGTGGCTGCAGGGTTCACCATTGTTTCCACTGCGACACACTGACACACACACATACACACACACACACAAACACACACACACATACACACACACACACAACAGTACTCACACTCTCCTCCTTGACCTTCTCCATGGTGCAGGCCGGCAGCTGCCCTTGCAGGGGCGGTGGGGAAACCCCGTTTTGGTCCATTGCAACAAACAGCTTCCCGTTAATGTTTAGAGTTGGATAAAACACCTGGAAACACAAACACACACACACACACACACACAGACACACACACACACACACACACACACAGACACACACACACACACATGAAGCCAGTCTCTGGAGTGGGACCTGACACAGAGGATGAGTGGGTGAGGTGGGATCATCTCACCTGGGAGCTCCTGCTGTTGGTGCTGTAGGTGCTCGGTCTCCGTTTGGGCCAGGGGTGGGGCAGGATGCCGCTGAAGGTGCCCCCGCTGTAGGTCCGGCTGCCGGCCCCCTCCACCACGTCCCCCGGGACACTGTACTCGTCGTCCGCCATCTCCCCGTCCGACCCCCGGCTCCTCAGACGGAAGTTGAAGATGGAGGAGACCTGACTGCTCCGCCGGGTCCTCGAGGAGAAGGAGCGAGCGAGGAGGGGGTGGAGCGGCTGGAGGAGGAGAGGGAGAGTGAAACCCACTGCAACATGAAATGACAAGACGTCCAGACTCCTCCTCGCTCACCTTTCCCCCGTCCGTCATGTCCACCTGCAGCAGCTTCTCCTCTGATAGGTTGGACTCCACGTCGGCCACTCCCACCAACGCTTGGCTCCGCCTCCGCTCCTCCAGGCCGTCCAGTGGCGGCCCGAAGGGCGACAGGTCAGGTGACATCAGCGAGTCCGAGTCTTGAACCTTTTGGGTGGAAACCTGGTGGAAGAAATAAACAAGTGTGACGTTTCTTTATAAAACCAGAAAGGAACTCGATTTCCAACGGTCCTTGAACTAATCATGTGTGACTTTCTAAAATCATGATATTTCATATTATCACTTTATTCCACTTATTCTTAAACATGAACCAGTTTCCTTAACAAAAAACATTCTGCTCTTCAGTCAACTGACCATTTATGAAACTGTCTCGACTAAGGGTCCAGAGAGTGAAGCTGTCTTCTGTGTACTGACCAGCAGGGGGCGCCTCCACTGGTAGTTTCTATAGAAGTCTTTAGAAAACGACTCTACTTCTCACTTTATAACGTCAGTAAACATGTCCCTCAGGAGTTTGTGTCTCAGTCTCTTGTTTCAAGTCTTCTTCAAAACAGCTGATGTTCATTTAGTGACTTAAGATGCATTCAGGTGCACAGAAAAAGTTCTGGATAAATCTCGGATTACGTATAAAGACAAACTCCAGTTAATTCCAGGTCGCTACCTGTTGCTCCTTCTTCAGCCGCTCCATCGCCTGCTGGAACTCTCGCTCCTTCTGGGACGCCTCGGCGATGGTCGCCTGGTTCTGCTCCTCGTACGCCATCGCAACGACGGCCAGGATGAGGTTGACCAGGTAGAAGGAGCCCAGGAAGATCACCACCACGAAAAACACCATGTAGGTCTTACCGGCCGAGCGCAGCGTCTGCACACACACACACACACACACACACACACACACACACACACAATATCCAGTATTAACACACAGATGTAGGACGAACCCTGTAGGGACGGCAATATAACAAAATCACACGATTGTCCGTCTCCGAAGTTTGATTCAGTCCCAAATCCTTTTCTAACAGATAGACCACGATGGAAGGAAAGACATCAACATGCACCTTCTCGACTCCCCAGGGACGGGAGGGAACATCTAGTTTCCACAGGACAACGTTTGGCTCTGGATCGTTCAGTAGATCCTCACATGTTCCCGTGAGGAGCATTACCTGGTGGTAGAGGTTCTCCCAGTAGTCCTGAGTCATCAGGCGGAACAGAGACAGGAAAGCCCAGCCGAAGCTGTCGAAGCTGGTGTAGCCGTAGTTCGGGTTCCTTCCTGCCTTCAGGCATTCAAACCCATCCGGGCACTTCCTGCAACACACACACACAAACACACACACACACACTTTTAATTCCCCACATTTATGCATCAGATCGTTGTGATGTCTGAAGACGAGGACCTGAAACAAAGCTCTGACTCACACACCGGCCTCATGCTGAGTCACACAAAAGGTTGCCGCTGTGCAGACGCTATCTGGGGATTCAAACCGACCACCCTGAAGTCACAAGCCCACTGCCTTGACCTGTCCCGGCTGGCACCGCCCCCGCAGGGCCGCCGCCGCCGCCGCAGCATCAGCAGCTGGGAAGCTTTAAAGCAGCGAGCTCTCTCTGAGTCATCACAGACCAAACCTGCCAGGATTCATGTTCCCCTCACCACACATCGTTCGGTGGAAGCTGGTTCCTGGTAATTCATCCACGTGTAAATAAACTAAACACTTTCATAAGATTCACTCACAGAAGAAGACGGAACCAAACATGGAGCTTGTGAAAGTTCTGTCTTCTTCAGAAGTTCTAGGACATGAATCTGGAGAATGAGTGAGTGTCTGTGAAGCAGCAGCAGCAGGTTGTTGGGTCCGACTCTTACAGTCATTGTTACAGGAAGTTCCAGGTTCAGTGGGAAGGATCTCAGATGTTTGGAGACGTCGAGCAGCAGCTAATGTCTCATGATCAGAAACTAAGTGGCTGTTTTCATGGACGTCACAGAAACACCAGCCAAGTTTAACACAATAAAACTGCACTGCCTCTACAAATATTACGGTAAAGAAATCGACTGGAGCACATGTCAGTAAAAACACACATCAGTGGGCTTCTGAGTCGTCATGATAACAACACGCGTGTGTTGTTGTTAATGTCGTTAAAGGTTGATAAAAACTTTACGGGACGTCTAAGGAACAATAGCAAGGGGTACGGTAACAAGAGTCAATGATAATTCAATCAGGACCTGCACGTAGCTGATGATACACTGGATCTACGGTAAGAGCAGCTGAAACACACACACACACACACACACACACACACACACAATGGAATGGTACACTGATAACACAGTGGATGAGGTCAACACACACACACACAGGAATATGACTAACCAGTCATCTTGATGCCAGTTAGACTGACACCAACTCTGAGCAAGGCCACTGTGTCCACCACACACACACACACACACAGACACACACACACACACACACAGATACACACACACACACACGTGCATGTGTCATTCCTCCACATCAATCCATCTCCTGGCATGTGAGTCAACGTGGTGGCATGTGAGTGTGGAGAGTGGATGTGAAGTGTGTAGGATGGGTTGACCGAGTGTGTGTGTGAGTGTGCTTGTGTTGTAAGGAGGGGAAAACGCAGACAGGAGGCTGAGTGTGTGTGTGTGTGTGTGTGTGTGTGTGTGTGTGTGAGTGAGGTGTCAGGGTGTGAGAGCCAGCAGTTATCTCTCACACACACCTCTGTTTGTGTTAATGGAGGGACGCCACTTCAGACCCCCCCGCTCTCACTAAAAGGTGGCCCCTCAGGCCAGCACTTATACACACACAAACACACACACACACACACAGACTGACCAACATTTGTGTCTGCTCTGTTCACACTAAACCAGACTTTGATTCATTTTGAGAAAACAGAAACAGGGAAATTGAATTTGATCTAAAACTGAGTGAATTATTGTATTGAACTGAATATTAATAAACCTGTGACCAGCTGAGCCTGGTCGGATGTTTATTGTTTCAAACTTCAGAGTGGAAACGTCACCAGGTGATTTGTGTCCACCTCAACAAATACAAAATAAAATAATCAATTAACTCTATCAAAAACTGATTAACAAACAATCTTATTCGAGAACAACTGGAAAACCTGTGAGGATTTGTTTGTTAAAATATTAAGGTGAATATTTTGTGGTTATTTATTATTATTATTATTATTTCAATATAAACTCTTTGAAACTGTTTCTTTGAAAGGTTCAAAATGAATATGTTTATTAATACTATCACTTATAATGATAATAATAAAGTTCATGGCTCCCAGTAAGAAGCTGACTGAGGTTTTCAGGTTCTTTAAAAAAAATTGAAAAAAATAATTTGATTGGTTAGTTTTGGTTTCACACTGTAAATGTACAGCTGGTTGTTTTAGTTTAAATGAAGGAAAAGAATGAAAACGTCCTCGTGGTTCAAACATTATATCATCAGAGGTGAAGAAGCTGCTTCCTCTTCCTCTTCCTCTTCCTCTTCATCTTCTTCTTGTTTAATTCTGTCTCTACTTCCTGTGATTGGTCAAAAGTCCAAACTGTCCAACAAAGTGTCTTCACTGCAAACCAACAGAACCTGGTTCAGTTTGATCCAGACCCAGAACTCTGGGTCTGCTCTGAGGAACCGTTCACACCTGATGTTCAGGTTCACACTGAACTGAAGAGTCTGAAGCTCTGAACCAGGTGTGAACGAGTCCTTATTAAAAGACACGAGACAGAAGGAGACACAGAGACAAACAAACATCCTGGGGGTTTCTCTCCTTCTGTGTGTTTATTCAGTTCATGTTTCCCCAGCCATTCCAAGCTGTTCCCTATGACCCACGTCCTGTGCACAGACACACACACACACACACACAGACACACACACACACACACACGTCTCTAATTATGACACTCAGGTAAACTCGAGTCCGGGAGGAAGAGAGTACTTAGCATCGCTATAGCAACCGTATCCCAGGGCTAGTTGCCGGGGGAAACAGTTTTGTGATGAGGGGAGTGTGTTGTGTGTGTGTGTGTGTGTGTGTGTGTGTGTGTTTGGTGTGTGTGTGGATTTTCCATGTTACTTCACACACCTGATCAGGACACAAACACACTGCAGCTTCACCTCAGTCCCTCTGACAAGTTTCATCATCACCACTTCTTCTTCTAACAAACATCTGATCCCTCGAGTTATAATCATCTCTTCTCACCACATTATAATATAGTTCATCATGATATTATGGAATCTTGCCATTTACAGTTGAGTTAATTCTAATCTCTAGTCCACCTCAGGTCTAGTCTGATATGACCTCGTCGTCTCATCCTGTAATCTAATCTCATTTTTCACAAACAAATCAAACTTGTACGTTCTGAAGCTAACATACGTTAACATGCTAACATTTAGCCTGGAGCTAACCGGGCCCGAGGAGATCCAGCTGTAAGAACTGGTTTCCTTTGAATCAAAGCCAGAACTGAACATGATTCCTGATTCTACAGAATTCTAGTTTGTATCATTCCACTGGTCACAGGTTTACTGTTTTCATTCGTTCATTCATTTTTATTACAACTGTTGATGCATGAAACAGCAGCCAGAGGTCAGAGGTCGTTCAGAGGACCTTAGGACGGGGGGGTTACAGCTTCACGTTGAGGTCAGTGTGGCGCTCACTGCGTTAAAATCCTTTAATACTGTTTTAAAATCTCAACAGCTGCTCCTGGATCAGCAGTGATACTACCGAGGAGGGTTGTGTAGCTGTTAGCATCGCAGAGCGGGCTGTGAAGCTTTGATCACTGCCGAGGGGTAACTGTGTGTGTGTGTCTGTGTGTGTGTGTCTGTGTGTGTGTGTGTGTGTGTGTGTGTGTGTGTGTGTGTCTGTGTGTGTGTGTGTGTGTGTGTGTGTGTGTGTGTGTGAGTCTGTGGCCCTTTGATCACCACATTTGGTCACTTTAATAACAGAGACGCCTCCAATGTGTTATCATTAGAACATCTAAACCACCCTGATTACCCAGCACTTATAAGGACACACACAGACACACACACACACACTCACACACACAAACTGATAGACTTGTTCACAGTTACCAAGAAAAGTATTTGTCAACATTCCAGTGGGTTGTCGTCGTGTTCAGAACTGATCCTGTGAGGAGACAACGGGAGTTTCACCGTCCGCTCGTCCACCGTCTCTTCACAGCCTTAAAGTACAGGATCATGACATTATCACCACACGTCACTGAGCTACACAACTCGTTTGTCCTGTAAAAAAGACGAGTGTCTGTCCCCATACTTCAGCCTTTTACTGGTTCTGCATGGTTTGCACCTCTGTGTGTATGAGTGTGTGTACTTGTGTGTCCATTTCTAAGACACCTTCGATGGTTTTAAGGGTCAGGGTTAGGTCAGGGTTAGGTCAGGGTTAGGTCAGGGTTAGGTCAGGGGGTTAGGTCAGGGTTAGGTCAGGGGGTTAGGTCAGGGTTAGGTCAGGGCTAGGCTTTTAGTTGTGATTGTTAAGGTTAAGGTAATAACCTTAACAATCAATTGGTGGATACACTACACTATACAACTCCTCAACGATTCCAAAAGACAGTTGACGAATGTACATGAAGAACTTTACGTTACGATTCACCAGCTCCTTGTTTCACTTCAGACGAACATTTAGAGGAACATTATTCTTTCAGTGCTCGTGGTCGACTACATGTCATAGAAAATGCCATCTTTCTATTTATGTCTCCTTTTGTGTCCCAGAGACCAAATGCTGCCGCCGAGAGTTTCTTTAGTCTGGAGGAAAAAATGTGTCAGGCACAGTTCTCATACTGAAAAGCCAAAAGCGAGGCCACTTAACCTTTCCTGGACAGGCCCTGGATCTTTTATCTGCACAGAAACCTTTAGTAACTGGTGCATCAGACGGCGGCTCCAGGCGAGTTGTTTCCTGTGGAGAGTCTCAATGCTCCTTCAGAGGGTTTCACGTGAAGCTTTAGTGCTGAGAGCAGTTTGAAGGTCCTGTTCTCTGAATGCTGGTCTCAGCTGAAATGCACATGTCAAGGTTTCATTTGAGATTATTTTAGTTTCAGTATTTATTCGGTTTATTGGCGGCTGGGATCCAGCCCACGGTCTCACGCTGCCGCAGATGTGTTGGCGCTCGGTACGCCGGAGCTTTCTGTTGTCCTCCGGGACTTAGCAGTGATTTTCTGTACCGCTTGGTCGACGGGACATTTCGCTGACACTGATCCAAGAGCAGTTTTCTATTATTAGCTCAGACAGGCAGCTCATGTGGATTGGAGAATCACGTGAATGTGGAGTATGCACAGTGTTGATCTTTGGCCTCCGGGCTCTGACTGAAAAGACTCCCGGGCAAACTCAGAGCCAAAAGGTCGATGCTGCCCTGGAAATGAGTTTAACTCGTTTCTAAACCGAGGCACTTATAAACCAGGCACGTGCACAGAGCATCGCACGAGCGGAAACTCTCCTCGTATGTGAGTTCTATTCTGCGTTAACTAATATGTTCCAATTTTGAGGATCTGAGAAATGCGTCCTTCCTTTACCGAACAGCTAACGACGCACAAAAAACACTTTCGTGTGGGTGGAGGATCAGGAGTTTGAATCAAGTGACTCGTCGAGTACATTATTATAATTATTTTTTATATTTAAACCAACGTTCTCTTTCTATAGGTTTTTAAACTCGCTGCCGTTGTTTTCATTTCTTCCTTGTGTCTTATGGTCGTCTCACTGGAACCATTACACTGCCCCCTCATGATTCCCGGTGGTACTGCTTCGTTTTGTCTGTATTTGCAAGTGTTCAGCAAACTGAATACAAAAGGCTCCGTCTGGTTCTGTGTCTAACGTTGAGCGTAAACGAGCCTTTAGAGCTGCAGCGTAGTGTTAGGTCCGGCCATGTGAACGCTGTCTACCTGTGGAGAGAGAAGAGATTCTGTCACCGGCTCGGAGCTGCTGTGAAATCCGTGTGAAACGACTTCTCGAGTGGCTCATTACGTTGCTGCTGTGGGAAGGAGAAGTTGTGTTGGCTTTGGTTCAGACACTTGCCGGGGAACAGTGCAGCGTGCTAAGTCGTGCTCGTTTCACCAACATGATTTAAAGCACAGTGGATAAGGTAACGCTACAGAAATAGAGCCCGGGGGGGGCGATGGCGTCTCGGCGGGACGAGGAGTCCACGAGGACTGAAGACGTGGGATGGAGGCGAGCGTGGATCTGTCCATCAGCTTCACCGTCGATCGATAACTCTCAGACGACCGTGAACTGTCTCTGCTCTTCTTCTTCTTCTTCTTCTTCTTCTTCTTCTTCTTCTTCTTCTTCTTCTTCTTCTTCTTCATCGTTCCAGGAATAAATCTCAGATTTGTTTGTTTTAAACTCCATGTCTCTCCTGACCTGCTTTCTCTCCTCTGTTCTCCCTCAGAGCGATGAGACGGTTCTAATCCTGTTTCCCATTTACTTGCATTATGGGCGGCGCGGTGATGCCGTGGTTCCTGCTGTCGCCTCACAGCACGAAGGTTCCAGATCTCTGCTCGTCCCTGGTCTTCGAATGAGGAGCTTCATGCTCTTAGACTGAAGGTGTGAGTGTGAATGGTTGTGTGTCTCTGGATGTCGGACCCTGAGGTTCGTGAATCTGTGGCGTCTTGTCTCACCATCGGTTCTCCTCTGGGGGCAGCTGCAGGTCATTTTAGGCCTTTTCGGGGGAGGACAGCAGATATCACTGTTTATAGTCCGACCAGTTTCTTTAAGTTTCTTTTCTCCATCGCCACCATTCACTCCCACAAAGTTCACTCAGTGACGGGGTGGGGGTGTGAAGGGTTCCCCCTGGAGGCTGGGAGGAGTCATGATACTCCGTGTTGTACCGGCCTCGAACCAGAGAGTCAAGTCTAATGATCCTGTGTCTCTCAACGTCCGTGGAGTTGAACCTTCTCCAAACTTCATTTTATCTAAAGTGAACGAACCTGTGACTGAAGTACACACACTGGTAATAGTGGTAAAATCCGTTTTGTAGGAGTACTTGGAGTAGCACTGATGGTATATATAATAATATATCTACTTTATATCTAACACAAATCAAACTGCTCCACTGCGCAGAAATAAAATGGGAAATCACTAAAGTTAATTTTCCTTTAGTGCTTTAGTACTGAGAAAAAAACAAAAAGACCATAAACGCTTTAGACCTGCCAGTTCTCAACACACACACACACACACACACACACACACACACACACAAACACACACACACACACAGTTATCTCCCTGTGGACCAGCGTTTAGGTGGTGGAAGCCTCTTTTGTGTCTTTGGCTGAACATTAGACAGATGTCACATTCAGCCTCCCAGAGAGCTCGTAACTCAAACTCAACACACACACAAGAACACACACACACACATTCTCTCTCTCACACACACACACCCACACACACAACTGTGCACTCAGTCAAAATCAACCCCCATTTTGAAAAATGTTTTCAATATTGTAGTCGAGTTATTGATCAGTGCAGCTTTTAACATAATGTTATAACCATTCATAAAGATTGGGGGGGGGGGGGGTTCGCTGAGAGCTTTATGACACACGTGCACAAACAAACACACACACACACACACACACACTTTGACACAGGCACAGTTGCAGATGCGTCAACATGGCGACTTCCAGCAGCAGAGACTAAGCTCACAAACGCACAGAGCTGGAAAAGGATCGTTGGACGCTGGACTAATTTAATGGAACACACAAACACACGCACACACACACACACACACACACACACACAAACACACACACACACACACATAGAGTTGGTCATGCATCGACATGCCTACCACCAGCACTGAATGCTAGGCTAATGGGATGATGAATATCAGCTGTATGATGCAGTGTATTCCAGGAATCCACCCCCGCAGCAGCTCCTTCCTCGGAGTCGGGTCAGGCCATATTTCTCACTAACTGCTCTGATGACAGCGGCGTCTTCCTGAGAGGAAGCTGGGTCAATGATGATTAAAGCTGCACCTCCACCTTTTCAATTCGCTCTCGTATTTTCTTGTCACATTACCGGACAAATAAAGGCTCCAGTTGTTTTCCAGTTACGTCGGGAAATTAGCCGCTGCAGGCGATCGAGGGATTCAGCAGCTTCTTATCACAGGGCTTCAAAAACAACTTCATAGAAATGATACCTGCTTTAAAATGATATTCACGTGTTAAATCACCACCACAGGTCTTTAACCTCACAACAAACCAAGAGAATGCATAGACAAAAACCCTGGACCCCAGGAGGAGATGAAGGACGTCCACTTTGATTTGCTGCTGCTTCTCAGAAACTCAGTGGAGGGACAAAATAAATAATGATTGGAGACTATAATATATAAAATATTTGGGTCTGACTATTTCACTCTTTTCCACCAAGTTTAAGTTAGAAAACGAGAAGAAAAAAACGCACCATGTGTTTAATACTTTCCTCAAATCCCCAAAGACTCATTGTGAGCGTTTGAGTCAGTGAGCTGTGAGGTTTCCTCCTTCAGTGTTCAGAGACACAAGCACCTTGTGAAATGATAACATTCTACTCCACTGAATACAACAGGGGATTTTTGTGGAGGACGGAAAAGTGTTTGAGGATTTTGGACAAGTCTTCAAAAACATGTTTTTTGTGTTCGGTTTATTTTTCAGCCAAATTTTGGCAGAAATGATTCTGTGAGTGAAACACACTCGTTAACGCCAGAGACTCAAATGCAGGAGAAAAAGATAATTTACTGATTTAAACCTTTTTAATCACATTGAAGCAGATTCAGGATAAATGAGCTGAACTGGATGTTGGATGCCGTCCAGCAGGAACAGGAATAAACCCAGTCGGCCCCCTGAGGCCCCCGGGGGCCTCTGGGGGCTCCGGGGTCTCAGGCTTCTAAACACCCTGCCTCGCTTGCTCTCGTTTCACAACCACTTCCTCGCCACGTCACCTCACAGGTCACATGCTGTACGCCAACGAGTTCCTGTAACATGAGCTCTTAATTGATGACGGCCGCTGATTAGCTCCTCTAACGAGGCAGCCCGTCGGGCCGGCTGTCATTCTCTATCGCTGCTGTGTGCCTGGCGTGTGCTTGGCGTGTGCTTGGCGTGTGCTTGGCATGTCAGCAGAATCCTGTCGGGTGATGACAGGTCACATGGTCGAGCTCACTCACATATTTTATAGGTCACATCTTCTCGTCTCCTTATATGGACGCTGTATGACATCGTTAGTTATATTTGATTTGACTGTATTTTCATCCTTTTCTCTCTCCAGGCAGTTTCGGGCTAATTAACGGTATTTCAGCTGAAGCCGGCCGTGATTGGCTCCACTCACTGACCGACGACTGAACTCCATCCAGTCAGTGAGCTTCCATCGTTCACTGTGTCAGCTTGATTTCAGGTCTGAACAGTCGGAGATTTATCTGCAGACCATTGATCTCCATGTGACCACGAGGAAACAAATACAATATATGGAAACCGCCTTTATGAATCATGACGCAGCAGATTCACACCACTTCAGACTCCAGAGGAGACGAGTAAACCAGGTCCAGAGAGATCTCAGTCTGCTGAAGTGGTACCTTCTACCTTTCTGGTTCAAACCACGATAACGTGTGAGATGTGATCCAGCCCATGTTTACATAATCCACGCCCAGCAGCTGGTCAGACACACACCCCTCAAAGTCAGGTGATTTGAAAACAGAGGCCGACTTTACATACTCGGTAAGGGGTTCATCAGGGGGGGTGGGGGGGGGGGGGTCTTAAAGAGGCAGGAGCTAAAACCAAGTGTTTGAGACAGAGGCTGAAGTGAGGAGCAGCAGCAACACACAGTCTGAGGAGAGCGATGTGTTTCTGAGCATTAGAGCTCGTAAACAGTTTAGAGTCAGAACATTAGTTAGAATAATGAACCTGAAGATGAGAGAATATGTCTCCTGTGAAACATCCACTCATGATAAAGACCATTGCAGACCAAAGCCAGATGTTCACAGGTTTTCTGATCAATTCCACAAAGAGACCTGAGGTTTGACTTGTTCACAGTTAAATTGAATTAAGTCCAACAGAAAAGATCTAAGAGAAGATAAACAGTATTCTCTAAAGAACATTTCATGTGACGCTACAAGACAAAGCTAATAAGAGCAGTTTTCTGATTTGAAGAAGTGAGATGATGCTAACCTTGAAATCACACTGTGGTGAGTGTGTGTCTGTGTGTGTGTGAGGCTGGTTGTACGAGTCACAGTGTGTCAGTGTGTGTGTCAGAGTGGGTTAGCTCACTGACCTTTGCCCTGGGGCCGGGCGAATCAGCATCATGCGTGAAGCCGAGCAGCTTCAGCGCAGAAAGCAAACAACCCTTGATCAACATCACTGTCATCACTGCTCGCTCGCTCATCGGCCTCTCTCTCTCTCTCTCTCTCTCTCTCTCGCTCGTCCTCCAGCAGCGTCTCTCTGGGCTAAAACCTCAGATTCCACCAGATGCTGAGTCACTGCTGATATAACTTCACAACCGCAGAACGTCAACCAGCGTGATCCACGTCCCGATGCTGAGACAGGAAACACGCTTTACTGTGGGTTCCTAAAACCCAGTTCAGATAATTCAGACTCCGACAGGAGAACAGATCATCGTCTCACAGTGAGTCTACCTCGGATGGGTAAAATATTACGGCTGATAATCACAGGCTGAATTGGATTTAAGTTCAGGAACAACGACTTTGTGCTCTGTTGTCAAAGTTGAGTCCTCAGATGACCAATGAGGAGCCAACGACCGTCCTCCCTCGGCTTCCATCGTAGAAACACGTTCATCCCTTTGACCTTTGACCTCATGTTATTGCGCCCTCTTCCTCTGCAGTGATGTCATGACACCTGACTGGAGAACTCCTCTCCTCCCCAAAGACAGAATCTAAATTTTAACTCCTCCCCCTGATTTACCTAATCCTTTCTTTCTCATCCATTCCTTCCCTGATTATATTCTTCAGTCTCTTTTATTCACCGTTTTCTTCAGTGTCACTTTTTGTTGTTGTCCTTCTCTTCATCTCTTCTTTTCCTTTACTTCCTCTGGTTTTCTCTTCTTCTCAAACCATCCTGTGTTTTCCTGAACCATTCTGTCTCTCTCCTCATTCCCTCTACTTTAGGTTTTCTCTCTCTCATCCCCTTTTTCTTCTTTCCTCTGTTATTTCTCTTCGCTCTCTTTTGCCACTGTTCCATCGTCCTCTCCTTCTGTTTCTCTTTTTCCGCTCCCTCCTTCTCCTCCTCCTGTCTCCTCGATTACTCCTCTGTCCATCATCTTCCTGTGTAAACTTGTTTCTCTCTGTATCTTCTCGGTTCTGCTTCACCTCTCCTGAACCTCCCTCTCTCTCGTTCTTCTTCTTCTTCTTCTTCTTCTTCTTCTTCTTTCTGTCCCGTGTCAGTTCGCCCGCTGTGTTTGAATCTTTAGATGCGTTTCACCAGCGCTAGCTTCAGGCTCACTTGTTTTCCCGAAGGCAGCACCACTTTGATTTGGCTGACAGAGTCTTTTTCACAGACACAGGATCCTGTCATCGTGTCCGTCAGCGTCCATCAGCGTCCTGCTCTCAGCGTGGACGTCCTCTCTGACATGTCTCACCACACTGCAGGACACGGCACCGGCAGCAAGACTCAAAACCGATGACGAGACACGAGAAGCTACGTTTTGTCACCGGAGGCTCGAACGCAACTGAAAACTTCAGCGACTTAACAAGAAACAACAGACGAACGTCACAGGCCATTTTAAAAATTACAGAAAAGATTTAAGTTGTTTGTCTTTGAACAATGAGGTCAAAGATGAGAAACCTACATTACATCTATCACCAGTTATCACATCCACAAACGTAAAAACTGAGCATTATCGGAATGTCCACTTTCCAAAGGTCCCTGAATGAAACTTTCTGAGCTTCCAACATCGTGAAGAGATATTGAAGGTTTTAAACGATTGGTTTCTCACATGAAGCCGTGTTAACAAACAAATACACACCACCGTAAACACAACAACACAACCAATACAATACCGGATCACTACAGGATCAATATTGCCAAAAATATCTCAACTCCTCGTGTGTTTGCTTGACATTCGTGAGGTTAGAGAGCTGAGCTGGATCCAACCTGATTTCTTTGTTGTTCACACTGACAACACAAACAGCTGGAAACACAGTTCTGCGCTTTAAAGCAGAAAAGTTACACATGTTGAATAAAAAACTCTGAATCCTCCTTTAGAATCCCACAGTGACGTGTCAGTGTGTGAATCTGAATTCAGCCTCGGACGACAACACACAGCAGAGATAAGACACTCACAGCATCTCCTCTGCAGCCAATCAATACTATGGAGTTCCTTATGGACACTTAATTGTTTAGTCTTTATAAAATGTCAATCAAATAGACAAATGTCCATTTCAAGGTTCCAGAGTGTCATCAGCTCGTCAACAGTCATGTCATCCTTCTCACGGCGTGAGGTCACGACTCAGCAGAAACAACATGTATCACACAACCCTCGAATGTTTGTGTGTCCACATGGAGTCGGAGTAATCACACTGGGAAACCTCACGAGGATCAGAGAGCTGGTGATGTCATCGCTTATAAAACAATGAAGATCATTTCATAATCAACTCCAAACATCAAATATCTCAGAGAGGAGTCAGTGTGTACTTTAAACACTTTAAACACATAAATACAACACAAGTTTACAGCGTTCAACACACTGAGGCCAGAACAACGACTACACAACTCAGCAGGAGACTCGTGGAGCTTCACATGACGTCCACCAGGGGGAGGCTCCAGCAGCTCACACGTGCACAAACAAACACGTGTATCACAGAAAACGTGCACTCACCCTGCGTCACTGCTGTTCCCGCAGATTAAGGCATCCTTGGCTCCTTCCACTTTGTAGAAGTTGTCTAGAGAACAAAGAAGAGAAAAGTTCACTTTAGATTCGGAGTTTCCCACAGACTCCGCCCACACAGGTGTTCCCACCTCTGCTTCCTGATTGGTCCCCTCCTCTGCACCCCTGACCTTTAACTTTTAGTAGGAATTCGGTAAAGAAACTAATCAATGACATCAATAATCCATCACCTTGGTAAATATCAGTATCGGTGAACATCTGTATCAGCTCACTGTGACCTTTGACCTCCACAATTGAATCAGGTCATCTGTGAATCCACCTGAACGTTTGGACCAAATCTGAAACCGTTCCCTGGTGGTGAGCTTGAAATATCCTGTTCACATGTCTGGATGTCTCTGATGCAGAGGAACAGAAAAGTGTTAGAGAGTCGTGATCAGCAGCCTGAGTCATGTACCTCACTGGAAACTCAAATCTGACTGAAACTGAAAACATGGTCACCAGAATTCATGTTTTCTTCCACAAACTGAGAAGAGGAACCCGAGCGACTCGTGAATCCCTGAACCAGACGCCTCTTCACAGAGCCACAGTGACCTTAAACGCTGGCCTGACATTTCATCCATTTGCCTTACGGGAACCACGACTCAGGACGCTCATCTTTTATTCAACACATGATTCGGACTTGATGCATTTATCTTCAGCCATTATGACCAATTACATTGCTCTCAAATGAGGAAGATTAAAACTGGACTCCTGCTTTTTTCTGAACGCGAGTGAAACCTCAGCTGGTCAGACACAAACTCTGCATTTCATCGTTTCAAAGTCCGTTAAGAAACAGAAGTCATATTCTCCTTCTCCTCTTTTTGGGGCTTCATATATGAAAGTTTCCTCAACACCAGGTTCTGTGGAGCGTCGGTTTGGCTCGGACGCCGCCGCCGCACCAAAGGCACTTAAGCTTTTCAGGAGCGCAGCCATTCATTTGTTATCGAGTGCATCTGAGAGACAGCAGCCACCGCTCGCCAGAACAACCTCCTGAGGTCTGGAGTGCTTCTGTTCACCAGCTCAGAGGAACCGTCGCTGAGGGATCTTCTCCTCAGACAAAGCACAGGAACAGTTCACCTCCAGTCATTTGCTGAAGTCCTTCACCAAGTCCCAAGCTAACGTATATTAGCTGATATTTAATAAAGGTTTATTTTATTCCCTGCGACCCCCGTCTGAGAGGATTTCACTGAGCACCAGAGAGTTGGAAAATTGCCTCGGTGGGATATCAAGAGAGAAAGAGGGATCTTAATTTAATTTCCTTTCCAATCTGAAGAGTCACACGTTACGCTGATGAGCCTAAATACTACCCCCCCCCCCCCCCCCTCACACAGTTTCATCTGAGATAAATGTACATGAAGAGAATCTGCAGGTGAACGACAGAGCGACACTGTTCAACCACCAAAATAAGAACCGGACCAATGATTCATTAAGAGTCAAAACAGATCGGATAAGAACAAATAAGGACAATTCCTGAATAAAGTCAGAATTTGACTTTCAATTAGCTTTCAGGTTGGATCTGTTGGGTTTTCGATCTGTGACAGTGAAGGAGCAGGTGGGACTCGGCTCGTTTGAGAACTGGATCTGTTTCTGTTTATATCAGGGTGAATCTGTTTCCTGAACGTTTCCTGCTGTCGCCTCAGATCTGCTCGCCTGGAAGGAAGCGGATCGGGCGCCACGTTTGTTTTCATGCCCTCTAACATGAAGCACCGGGAGGGGGGGGGGGGGGCGGCTCCACGCAGACAGAACAAACAAGGCATGATGGGAAATGTTTAGCATGGAGTACATCCACCATTGATCCCACTGAAGGCTGTTTTCAGATCAGGCTTTAACGCCGCAGCTGAGCTCTCAGGTTTCACAGCAGCTTTTAGAGGGTCGATACGGGAGCCTGCAGGGGACATTTGCTGGATGTGATGGAAGGCAAAGCAAACTGGAAATGAATAAATAGAAGGTACATTAGCAAAGGACAACAAACTCCATTAATGTAAGATCACTGTGGTGTTATTTTGGGAGAGTTGCTCTTTAGCAGAAGTCAAGTGACAGCAGCCGGGTGAGGAGGCTCCGTGATGTCTCAGGTCACCTTTCAAACCCCAATCCTAACCTAACCCTAACCCTAACCCTTACCCTAACCCTAACCCTGCTGAGGCCAAACGTCTTTACTTTAAATAATTACACATCTGTGGTTGGATAACAAGTCTCCTCTCTGGCTGCTCGACTGAAACTCTACATCCAGACACAACTTACATATTCAATAATAAAGGTTTGCTATGAATAAACTGAAAAACACTCAATAAAAGAATGAAAATGAAAAATATTCTTTGGTCTTGTACGGTTAAAGGTTAAAGGTCAAAGGGCGTCGCCCACTGAGAAGCAATTTATTAATGGGTGAAAATAAAAGAACGAGCAGATCGAATGGGGAGCTCACATTCTGCAGCTCAACGTGGAGGACAAATAATGTGAAGTAGAATAAATAAATTAAAAATGACAACAAATGACAAATGTCACTTCTGTATATGTCGTGTTTGGAGACATGTGAAGAAACGGACGAGGAGCGGCTCAGGTTTCATCCGACAGCAGCGTTAAGTGTTTCCTTAGCCCTGACCTCGACCTGCGTGTGTGTGTCTGTGTGTGTGTGTGTGTGTGTGCTGCTGCATCTAACATGTCCACACAACGTATATTATGTTGCCTGGTCAACATGCCTGACATGTCAAATAGTGTATATACCAAGTGACCTCACATGACCTCTGTGCGTGTGTCTGTGTGTGTGTGTGTGTGTGTGTGTCTTTATTGACGTCAATTGTAACCACAGTGCCAACATGACATTGTCCAGTCCATTTAGGAAACACCAGCCATCACTGCACATGACACACACCCACACAGACACACACACACACACACAGAGGTCATGTGGGGTCATACACACTAATGAAAACTGACCCATCCACATCCTTCCACCAGGTTTCATGGAAACCCGTCCAGCAGATTTTCTCCTGAACATCAGAGAAAAGATCTGAACGAGGCTCTAACTCAAAGATCCAGGCCGATCAGCTGGGATCCAACCAGCGACTCAAACTTCAGTCAACACCTGAAAAACATCAAACTAAGCCTCAGAGTGTGCTCCTCACCCTCGTCGTTGATGAAGACCTTCATGGACTCCCAGGTCTTGTTGTTGCAGTAGAAGGAGGTGTTGGCCGGCAGGCTGCCGTTGACGCAGTGCGCCGTGCTGCGGACGCACTTCTGCCGCAGGTTCCCCATGAAGAGCTGGAGGCCGATGAGGGCGAAGACACTCAGGCAGAAGACGGTGAGGATCATCACGTCGGCCAGCTTCTTCACGGACTGGATCAGAGCGCCCACGATGGTCTTCAGGCCTGAGGGACCGCCGAGGACGCAAGCATGCAGACAGGATCGGTTACTTCCTAACCCTCATTTAGACCAATCACAGACAGAGCTGACCGAGATCATCAATCTAATAATCAACCGCTCTTCATTTATTAAGATTCAGTTTTAAAACTGAATTCAAACTCCTTTAATTAATATGTCACACACTGTAAATAAAGATGGACGACAATAAAGCTCCCAAAAGTTGAAGCCAAAGTGTCTCCACCGCCACCTGTTGGCAGGCTGCATTATATTTCATAAACCCTGCCTCCTCCATGTTAGCAGATGGGACATGGAACAAACTAAAATCATCAATGAGTGTTTGTAAAGATGTTTCTTCTTCAGGTCGTTCTCATCTCACTGATTCAAGATTCTGATCAGTTTGGTTTTAATTCTTTATTTGATGATATGAAAACGGGCGGGGCCGTCATGATTGACAGCTGAGACTGGCTCACGGCTCCATCATCAGTTCAAGATGGCTGCCTTCCTAGCCGGGATGTTTTGGCTTCAGTTCTGGATAGTGGGAAGACTGTGAGGCGTCGTCCATCTTTTTTTACATTCTATAGTCCAGACTAGTGGTTATGTTCAGAAGACCAAAACTGGAAATAACTTATGCTAAAGATAAAACAGTAATAGTTGTTTTCTTTGAGCTAATCAATACGGTGGAAGAGTTTAACTAAAGAGAACAACAGAGAGAAAATCATAAAGCAATTCATAAAAACATAATAATTTCTTCTCCTTTGCAGGTTTGAGTTTGTAACCATGGAAACGAAACAGACAACAACAACAACCTTGTCCCAACATTCATAAAACAACACAACACTACACACAAACAAACAAACGGTAGAAACAGCAGGAACAGAACACTCAGAAGCCAACGGGTGCAGACAAGTGGATGGTCATCGGTCGAATCTCCTCAATCAAAGACACAACACGTTTCCTTTGAACCTCTTTATCCTTTGATGGAAGCGTTTTCTAGTTAATTCATTAGAATCAGACACGTTCAATTTCCATTTGGTCTCGAGTTGAATCAACTTTGTTCTGCTCACTTGGAGGCGTCTGAAACTAATGAAGGACCGGTGTGTTGAATGTGTCACATGCTTCTGAGATGTTGCTACTGACTATGTTATAATTATAACATGTAATAAACGTTGTTATAACTCGGCCACCACCGCGGCCTGACTGTGTTGACCACACACGTTTAGGACATGTTAATAACGCTGTTAGCGCTGCATGCTAACGTGCAGAGTGGGGACATACAGAGGCTAGCCAGCATCCGATTTCAAGAGATATTTCCCCCAAAAATTATTTGAGAGTGTGTTTCACTCTTTGATAAAAAAATTATCTAATTCAAAGACACAAATTTGTAAAATGAACTTGAGGAATGTTGAACAAATGAGTACAGTTCTGTTTCAAGAAGGAAATTTCTTATTCATTTTCTGCACTGAGATTTTAGAAGATCCACTTAAGTAAAGTTTTAACCCGTGAACCAGGTCGACCAGCTACGAGAAGAATCGTGAACATAAGACTTTTGGTTCAGAATAAATCAAAGGTAGAAGAATGTGTACGTCATCGTTTGTGAAGGGACTACGTATCCCATAAACGTCTGTGAATAAACTTTTGGGGAAAATCCGTTTGTAGCTGACATGATTTGCAATGGCTTATGGGACATGTAGTCCCTTCACTCTTAAGTGTAATCGTGAACCTTTGTCTTTTTGTCTGAAGCCACAAGAGAAGATCGTGACTCGCTTCGTAAACACGGATGAAACTGGCCGCTAGAGTTCACATTGGATTTGTTAGCGGTTAGCACTAACGCTAGCTAGGCAGTGATGGTAAGTCAATCATATTTAATTAGCTTCAGTTTGTACAATCACAACGTGAACGATTCATTGTTCGTGTAAAGCTGCTGTTCGCTGAGCCTCTGATGTCCTCTCACAACAGTTGTCATTGTGCGTTTCTGCATACTCTCTATGTGTACTGTCTGGAGACGGGTGTTAAGTAGTAGAGAGTGCAGTATTCAGTAGGAAGTATGCAGGATGAGATTCCATGATTTAGTGCTTCCAGCAGGCCGGGAGGGGTGCGTTTGATTTCCACGCTTCCTCACCTGGGATGACTGAGATGGTTTTGAGCGCTCGCAGCACCCTGAACGTCCTTAAGGCTGACACATTACCCAGGTCCACAAACTCAGTCACATATCTGCAACAGGGCGGGAGACAGAAGCACAGAGACAGACACACACAGAGGGTTTGACCACACTGAACAACAACGAGCCAACACAGAGGGATAGAAAGGTGGAGATATAGAAACAGATGGGTACGATAGAGACCAGGTGGGACGGGGGGGGTTCGAACCCCCGAGTTGGACTATTTAGAAGGTGAAATCAGATTTACATAAATGAGTTCGATCGTCACTTTCACAAACCTTCAACCGCTGAGAGGAAAACTGATTCCTTCCCTTTACCAGCTGATCACCTTGGTGTTTGCACCAAAGAGCACAAGCTGTGACTGCAGCTAATTCTTCAAATAATGACTCATTATTGTATTTAGTGAGATGAAAGTCAATTTGATTTGATTCTTGAACTAATAAGTTCAGCTCTCCCACATAGCTAAACCGTCCTGGCCCACATCCGGCTCCCGTTTGCCAGATCTGGGCCACAGGTGAGCCACAGCAGTACCGCATGTCGACCAGAGGTGGCGTGAATTCATTTTGACACATCTGATTTCACCGTTTGATTATTCAGCCCTGAGGGGGGGGGGGGGGGGGGGGCTGGTGCTGCAAGACACGGCACACTTGGGACGAACAAGAGAGGACGTTCAACACGACGTTACGATGACAAGGGATTTGGTTTTTTGTTTTTTTTCTGTGCCGTGTTGCCCCCTGGTGGTGAGGCCTTACCTGGGATGACTGAGATAGTTTTCAGGGCTCTCAGGACTCTAAAGGTTCTCAGCGCCTGCAGGTTTCCTACTTTGATAAACTCTGTTAACAGCCTGTAGGGGGCAGTGTGGTGGTTGTCAACAAACAACAAAAGAAAACAAACATAACAGAGTCTGAAAATACTGAGATGGTTTAAAACGACAATCCTGATTCTTAACAGCACGGACAGAAGAATCACAAAACTGTGTGAGGACATTCGGAGACTAGGGGGCGCTGTGGGCCACGGTAACAGAATCATGGAGAGTAACTTAACTGATCTGCAAGAAAAATGAGAAACGATTCAGAGAGGATCAAGAGGAAGTTCGTGTTTTTCAGTTTAATGTGAACGTCATGATCTGTCGCCTCGGAGTGAAAGTTTAATATCGTGATATCGTGAATATTGATGCAGACAAATTTATTTTCTTTTATTCTATTAGTCACGCGTCAGTTTTATTGACGTCTCAGACAGATCCTGGACCAGTGACCTCATTTGAAAGGATCTTGTGTTTTTCCATCGCAGACAGTAACGTTACATTTCCACCAAACAAACCGAACGAGGCTCGAGGTTGTGAGCGCGTTCTCTGGAGATCCAATCACACGATGAGCCGAGAGCCGCCGGGCGACAGCGGCCATTTTGGACCCTGTGTGGATTGTAATCTGACCCCGAGCTGCTAACGGCCCTCCATTACAGCTCATATTTCACCCCCGATGACTGGCAGGCTGATTGAATTACAGAGGAGGCGTCGGGGGGGGGGGGGTGAAGATGACCAGCAGAGAGCCGCTGAAGGACCAGGGATGTTCCTGCAGTGAGTCTGGATCCATCATCTCAGGATGTCTCACATGTATACCTCGTGTTACATTCTAAAGCTTCCTCTGACATTTCAGTCGTAACTTCTGTTAGTTTTAAATACAAAATCAAGACACTGAAGTAATTTATATAAAAATCACCACAATTTTTTTACATTTCAGATTGGTTTTATACAAATAAGCAATATTGTGTCAACTTTAAGATGTGTTTTATATAGATAAAACCACTTTAGAGAATTTAGTACAATAACTACAATTACAATGCGTCGGATCATTTCTAAAGGTTCAAAAGAAGAAAATAAATCTCAATTACATTTGTGAGCTTGATGCAAAGTCCTTTCTTTCTACTCTGAACTCAAGTTTAGTCTAAATGACAGTAAAGGGAATTTTAAAACTGAATTTAAGGTTATGTGTCAATGTGTGTTATGTGTGAGCAGCAGATTTGTTTCAGAATCTGATCCAGTGGACGACAGATTTATTGATAAATTTAATATGCTAGATTAAATAAAATGCTGCCTGTTAATTCTAAGAAAGAGTCAGTGGTGCTGCTGGTGTGGTGATGGCGGCCATTAACATGTCGTTACTGGGCGGTATCAGGAGCACGGGGGCGGACCCTGTGAGTGTGAGGGGGGGGGGCAATGGACTCTGTTACCATGGGAATGTTGACTCGGTGGGAGGGGAGGAGAGCATCAATCAGACATTTTGTGTGTGTGTCTGTGTGTGTGTGTGTGTGTGTGTCAGTAAGGGTGTGTCTATTTACCGACCATCACTCTGGTTTTAATAAAGCTCAGGCACAGGGGAGGTGATGTGTCAGGGGCGAGTGTTTGTGTGTGTCCATAGATATACATACACACCATGACAAGATTCTCACAAACTCACTTAACATGGGGTTCATCCTTGGCCCATGTGTGTGTGTTTGTGTGTGTGTGTGTGTGTGTGTGAAGAGGTGACTTATGTGTCCCTGTCCCGCTAAAGATCCATCTGACCACAGGATGGCCTTTGGTTCAAGGACACACACCTACTGACATTACATGGTTTGTGTGTGTTTGTGTGTGTGTGTGTGTGTAGGACCAGATGGGGGGTGTGAGCTTTATGCATTTTCAAAAGGAAAATCTTTGTTGTCATTTACTTTTGTCAGTGAACACAGATTTGAAGATCTCCTGCGGCTCGACGCTCTCTTTCCAACACGTCCTGAATCTGAGGTTCTTGTGCTAGCGTCGCTCTGTGGACGATAACCTAATGACTTTACAACCTGAACCTAACGTATAACGTCAAATTATTACAATAAACACTAACTAGGACCCTGACGCGTGGTAAGTGGCCACGCGTCGACACGTCAGGTGAATGTAAAGCACCTCAGCAGCTCACGGATGTTTTAACTAAGTGTTTTAATGGTGCGTTTGTCCTCTAGGTGAAACCATTCCCCCCCCTGGGGGATCGGGCAGCGGGTCACCGGGGTCGAATTGTGTAACTCAGCAGACGCGGCGTCCCACCATCTGAGGACACCTTCATCAAGACGGTTCAATTGAGCGGGCGGCGTCGGCAGAGGTGTCACGCTTCATTACGCCGCTCTGTAACCTCAGAGCCGAGCCTCGGAGTCGAGTATTGATCCGATCGGTTCATTGTGATCGTTTATCTTCCCGCGGCGTCCCTCATGGCACGCCTCCAGCTCCGCAGCTCCCTGATGGATTGACGCCTGATTGCTAACCAAACCAACCCTAGTGATTTCCCATCAGTCAGTCAATTATGGGATTGGACAGGTCACGCTCTTTTCCTTCTGAAACAAACCGACTGGCCGTCGCTCACAGAGTGGGAGGAGACTCGGAGCTGCAGGTTTGTGTCTTCTCGAGCAAGGCACTAGCACTGTAGGGTTCAAATCCCACTGAGGCTGCTCAACACACACGTGTATAGATCAGTCAAATGTTCTGAGCTCAAAGTGATTCATGCACTAATGTAAAGTAACTAACAGGGGAGAGAAAAGAAGGTTTCACTTGAAGATGTAACGTCTCTTTTCACAGAACATGGATTCAGTCTAATCCTGCAGCGTCTGCTGATGGGGTTTGAACCTGTGACGCTGCAGCTCGACTCTTTTCTTCCTCTCTGTGGTCGGAGCGTTTTGAACTGACAGCACATGAGAGCACAGTTTCTCCTGAGTTTGCAAAAGTGTCTGAATTTAGCAAACAGCATTTCTGCTGAGCTGCGGAAAACGACTTTAAACCATCGTTTTCAGACGGGCTCGTGTTCGTCCTTAATTCCACAGAACTAATCCCGTCAGTGTCACAGCCCCCCCCCCCCCCCCTGCTACTCCAAGGCTCCTTTCAACGCGCTGGTTCGTCCCTGTGCACTGTCCACTCCAAAGGCTTCACAATAAAAGACTTAGAGCGGCTGGAGCTGCTCGAAAGCCCCTTTCTACCAAAT
>NC_084965.1:947130-1164630 GCF_949316205.1 Platichthys flesus
CCCGGTCGCACACACACACACACACACACACACACACACACACACACACACACACACACACACACACACACACACTCCAGGCTGCAGGGACACTGTGGCTAACACCTGACCTCTGACCTCCCCTCGACCACTTCCCTGCAGTCAGTGGCAAAACATAAGACATCATGCAAATTACATACATTACAGTGGCAAGTGTGTGTGTGTGTGTGTGTGTGTGTGTGTGTGTGTGTGTGTGTGTGTGTGTGAGTGTCAGTGTGTGTAAGGATATGAGTGGACCAGGATCTGGATGGCGATTCTGCGGATGGGGTGAAACGGGCTGAAGATGTAGAGGGCGGATGTGGCAGTGAAGCGGAAGATGGCCTTCCCTTTGTTCAGGACTATGAAAGTCTGCAAGAAATAAACAAAGAAGAAGAAAAACATGTTTGTTTATTGACAGGTGCAGATTATTTACTCTTATGAGAGCTGCTTCTTATATCAACATTTAAAGAATGATACAGTGGGTTTAATTTCCATCATAAGGAACGTTTTCAGGACCTGTTAATAAAACATAATTTACTCAATGAATCCAGCTGATTATCAGCATGAGACTATTTCAAATGGAAAACAAGGAGCCGGTCTCTGACCCATGATTCAGTCTCTGACAGAAACACAGCAGGTTAGAAAACGCTCTGCTACAGGAGAGAAGGAGCAGGAGCCTGGAGAAGACCAGGTACAGATCACACCTTACTATCAGGTGTGAACAAGGGATGAGAGTTAGAACAGGATGAAGAAGAAGACCAGAGACGATGAAGAGGAGAGGCAGGACACACACACACACACACACACACAGAGTCAGTCATCTACCCTCTGGTCTTCAGTAAAGTGGGCTACCAGAGAGATGATTTATCTTCCAGGGATTCTCCAAAACCCATCAACAACACACACACACACACACACACACAACAACACACACACTCTCACACACACACAACACACACACACTCTCACACACTCTCACACACACACACACCGGTGGCCTACCCTCTTGTCTTTGAAGTAGTATGGGTCGATGTCTTCCAGGGGAACGCCCACCAGATGAGACGGGATGTCAGCGAAGATGCGCGGCAGCTGTTTTCCTGCCTCCAGGTCGGGCCGGGGCCGGAGGAGCTGCACGTCGCCCAAGTCCTGACACGCACAGACACACAAAGACACAAACACACACACACATACACACACACACAGAGAGAGAGAGAGACACACACGAGCAGAGCATCACTATCACTGAAAACCTGAACATCTGTCTGCTGGAGCCGCCCCACATCTCCCGGTTTCACTCCTTCCACCTTCTTCTGATTCCTATCTCCACTTGTTCTAATGATGTGGTGAGTGTGTGTATGAGTGTGTGTGTACCTCCTGGTAGTGTTTGTTGCGTCGGGCCTTCTCCTGGGCCATGCGCTGCTCGATGGCCGCCAGGGAGTCCGGCGTGAAGCGCTGAAAGCTCTCTGGTCCCATTGGAAACACACAGCCAGCCATCTTCTCATCCTGATCCTGCTGCTGACTGGCCCAGTAAACCAGCTGCACACAGACACACAAACACACAGACACACAACCACGGTCAGAAGAAACGCCGGAAGACATGAGCCTCCAGGCCTTGAAGTAACATGACACCAACAGGTTTCATCAATCATGAAGATTTCCAACATCTCAGTGTTTGAGACAGAGGCTGAAAAGAGGAGCTGCAGCGCTGCACAGTCTGAACGCTGAACAATGATCTCTCCTCTCATTCCACTGAGGCTGATTATCCACATTCTGATGATGGTCACACAGATAACTGGTAATCACTGCTGGCTCAGATACTTTCATAGAAAAGAACGTTTGATGATGATAAGAAGAAAAAATAACAGATTGATCTTCAGCGATAAAGATAAAAACAGTGAGGTGGCGGCTGACGGGTGAAACACTCAGAGTACATTGTGAATCCTCGACTCATGAGATGAGGAGCGTTTGATTTAAGAGCCTGGAGTGCCTGACTCCTCGGTGCTCGGCTCCTCCTCGCTCATCACTCCACCGCCGCCGCTCGGACCCGCCGCCAAACCTGCAATCAGCCGGGAAGCTCTTCAGGAGCGAGTCGGACCTGAAGCTCTGACTCACCTGCTTCCTCCAGGTCTGCTCCACACGTCCAGCAACAATAGGAAACCATCACAGACACCAGTTCATCAGGTGTACAAAACCAACACAGACACCAGTTCATCAGGTGTACAAAACCAACACAGACACCAGTTCATCAGGTGGACGAAACCAACACAGACACCAGTTCATCAGGTGGACGCACCACAAGAGGATGTGATGTTATGATACAACTCAACTCTGAGCCAATCTTCAAATAAATTATCTTTACAATTTTGTCATGAGTTTATTATCAAAGAAAATCTATAGAGAATCGGTTTGGAGAGTTTCCTCAAAGTCTAACAACTTTCCACTAACCACACGGGCAGCCTGTTTCCTGTTTAATTCATAATGTCGATTTTATTAAGCTTGTTCATGTGTCGTTCTCTCCCACTTTCTTTTACTCTGTCCAGATTTTTCTTTTAACACATTAGTTAAACACACAGGAAAATATATGTAAAAAATACTTGCGGCCTCTCAGCGAGGTCTCAGAGGAAGTGGAGTCGGAACAAGACGACATTTTGCTTCTTCACCAGATCACTTGGTTAAAAATGAACCAAATTGACTCATTTGTTCAAATCTGTGAATTAGAGTTAGATGTCCGAGGTCCTTTAAGAGTTCTGACCTAAAACACACATTTGGTGTTTGATCAGGAACATGAGCAGAGTTGAGGAGCCACTGAGGAGCCGGTGTCAGTCAGTGTGTCACTGTACAACATCAGTTCTGAGGCCTCGTCAAATCAAATCAACGTCTTTAAAAATGATATTTTTTTAATTTACTGTTTGATGTTTTGGACGTGTCTGGAACCAACACTTCTAGTGTGTCTGTTTTTACTGGTTTGAGTCGTTTAGTTCCAGAGACGTTATGAAACGAGAGGAAGCATGTGACCCTGATGATGACTACAACCAACTCTGACTGGAGAGCACAGAGCTGAGACCTGGAGTCTGCATGGGGGGGGGGGGGGGGGGAGCTGCAGCTGCAGGAGGAACATCTGGAGCTGAGTCTGTCAGAGAAGCACGACAACAACACACATTGAAGTCTCACACGTGTGTTCAGGTGTCCACATACTGCAGGTCATAAAGTGAGAGAGGTTAATCTGAGCAAGGCTGTCGTCATACAGCAGCTGATGAGAGGAACACACACAGACACACACACACACACACGTAGACCTGTTACACACTCAAACTGTCCATCTAGCTCTCTTCAAACTCTGTTATCTGTGTGTATGTGTGTGTCTGTGTGTGTGTAGACCATCTGTCTTGGATCCTAATTGAATGATTAGACAGGGCTCGTTTTTCAACCCTTCATGCATTTATTCTTCACAGCTCCCAAATCTGATTTCTGAAGTGTGTGTGTGGGGGTGTGTGTGAGTGTGAATGTCTGTGTGTGTGTGTGTGTGTGTGTGTGTGTGTGTGGGTGTGTGTGTGAGTGTGTGTGTGTGTGTGTGTGTGGGGGGGTGTGCGTGTGTGTGTCCACATCAAACAAAAATGTTGCTCTGGTTTCCATTCTTATCAAGAGCTGTCATCCACTCAGTCTCACACACACACACACACACAGACACACAAACACACACACACAGTACAGTAGGTCCTGGTGAGCTGTTCAGTCCTGGTTTCCATTCTGCTCTGACACTTGGTCACGTACACACTTGTTTGTCGAGCTCCGCTGAAATAACGCACAGAATTTGTGTGATTGTGTTGCTAGTTTTCAAAAAGAGCGATTTTCACAATGATATTTTTCATTTGTCTTTTGACTGTGAATCGTTTTCATCTAAAGTTCAGAATCACGTTCCTCAGAGTGTCCCTCGCTGCAGCTCCTCTCCTCAGCCTCTGTCTCTAACTCTTGGTTCTGCGTCCTGTCTCTTTAAGAGCTCAGGTCTGAGAGTGGTTCAGTGCAGTGAGAGTTTCTCTTCTTCTTCCAGACACTAATCAACCTCTAGACTTCACTCGTCTTCTTTCAGCTTCAGGCTGAACAACGAGGACGAGACACTTTCATATCTGTCCCCTCCACAGCTCCCATTGTTCTTAATGACTCCTCTGGTTTTAATGATGCTGCCTTTGATTTCCTGCCTGTGTTGTTGTTTACTCCTCGTTATGGTTCCGGCCTCATGCTGCAATCGGTCCTTTAGGTTTTAATAAAGACCAAACTCAGCTCAGACCATTTAAATCTTCACCAACTTTTAGTTTTTTCATCTCATTTCACTTCAATCTGAGCTTTTATCACAGTTTCTGTTGTTAGTGGTGGATAAGAACCCCGGAGCAGGTAGGTTCCCTCCTAATTTAGCAGTCCGCTGCCTTGCTCGAGGGCAAACAGGAAGTTCAAGTCACTGACAACAGTTTGATGTGGGGCCAGGACGGGGACAAAAACAGGGATTTTAGCGCCCCCCCCCCCCCCCCCCCCCCCCCCCCGGAGTGAGGAGACGATGCCTGGAGACATGGAGGAGACGGGAGGAGTTTCTGGGTCAGAGACGAGCGGCGGCCTCAGGACGGACGAGGACGCTGCAGCTTCCACAGCGATGAACCAACGACCACGTGAACATTGACGTTTAACCGTGCTACAGACACACACTCTCGACCAATCCTGAGTCAGTGTCAGCTGTCAATCATCACGTCTCAGCTCGTGTTTATATCATCAATTAACTGATTCAAACCAAACTGATCAGACACATGAACTTTTTGAAAACACAACTTTTTGGAGTTTGCTTCATGTCCCATCTGTTACTAAAGCCAGTGTGCCCCCCCCCCACACACACACACGAACACACACACACATTCACACACACACACACACAGGGGGGGGGGCCCTAGTGGTCAAAAGAGGTTAAGTTGCTGACAACGAAACGCAACGTGCGACAAATCTCAAAGCGACAAACTGCAGAAACAATATGACGTAAAACAGCATGTGAACAGAATGTGCCTTTAGAGAATTACAGCAGAGTGTGTGTGTGTGTGTTTGTGTGTGTCTGTATGTGTGTATGTGTGTGTGTGAGTGTGTGTATGTGTGTGTCTGTGTGTGTGTGGCGTAGGTGCATGCATATTCCATCCTCCTTTATTTACGTACCATTTCAGCTATTCATCCGATACAGTGTGAGCCTCTCTGTCCCTCCTGTGTGTGTGTGTGTGTGTGTGTGTGTGTGTGTGTGTGTGTGTGTGTATGTGTGTGTGTGTGTGTGTGTGTGTGTGTGTGTGACAGAATGACCATAAGCTTGGTTTGCTCTTTTCTGCTCCGTGCTTTTCTCAAATCTCTGGCCAGCTACGAACACACTCTCTCTCTTTCTCCCTCTCTCTCTCTCTCTCTTCCTCTCTCTCTCTCTCTCTCTCTCTCTCTCTCCCTCCCTCTCTACCTCTCTTCCTCTCTCTGCTCGGCCATGTTATTGCATCTTGTCTGAAACTACTAAAACATGAACGTTGTGTGAAACGTGTAAACCCACACAGCGGCGTGGAGGCGTGGTCACGTGGAGGCGTGGTCACGTGGAGGCGTGGTCACTTCTTTTGGGGCGAGCGACCTGCAACGAGATGTTTGACTAAAGAAGAAGAACGCTCCTGAAACACTGCAAATAGACGAAGATCACATTAAGCAGCGACTGGCTTGACCAGGTTTTCACACCTGACGGTTGTGTTTCCATTGTGTTGCTCTTTTTCCAGTCACTTGCCAGGAGGCGTCTCAGCCACGTTTAGAGCCCTGATGGTTGATGAAGTCTCTGTGTGTGTCTGGCACATGGGATTTGAACACAGAACACATCCATCACCCGCTCTGACCTCTGACCTCCAGACCCAGCAGAGTCAGTAAAGAAACGAGTGTGATCCAGAGGGAAACTGCTCTGTGGTGTGTTAGCTCCCCGGTCTTCACAAGGTGGATTATCGTCACGAGTCTTTTTGAGCTCACGACTCTTTAGTCCCAAAGAAATGTGTCCGTACGAAGCCAACGATGAGGAAGGGGCGTGGCTGTGAGCCCAGCGAGGAGGAAGGGGCGTGAGCCCAGCGAGGAGGAAGGGGCGTGGCTGTGCGCCCAACGAGGAGGAAGGGGCGTGGCTGTGAGCCCAGCGAGGAGGAAGGGGCGTGGCTGTGAACGCAACGAGGAGGAAGGGGCGTGGCTGTGAGCCCAGCGAGGAGGAAGGGGCGTGGCTGTGGGCCCAGCGAGGAGGAAGGGGCGTGGCTGTGAGCCCAGCGAGGAGGAAGGGGCGTGGCTGTGAACGCAACGAGGAGGAAGGGGCGTGGCTGTGAACGCAACGAGGAGGAAGGGGCGTGGCTGTGGGCCCAACGAGGAGGAAGGGGCGTGGCTGTGAGCCCAACGAGGAGGAAGGGGCGTGGCTGTGAGCCCAGCGAGGAGGAAGGGGCGAGGCTGTGAGCCCAGTGAGGAGGAAGGGGCGTGGCTGTGAGCCCAGTGAGGAGGAAGGGGCGTGGCTGTGACCCCAACAAGGAGGGAGGGGCGTGGCTGTGATCCCAACGAGGAGGAAGGGGCGTGGCTGTGAGCCCAGCGAGGAGGAAGGGGCGTGGCTGTGAACCCAACGAGGAGGAAGGGGCGTGGCTGTGAGCCCAACGAGGAGGAAGGGGCGTGGCTGTGAACCCAACGAGGAGGAAGGGGCGTGGCCGTGAGCCCAACGAGGAGGAAGGGGCGTGGCTGTGAACGCAACGAGGAGGAAGGGGCGTGGCTGTGGGCCCAACGAGGAGGAAGGGGCGTGGCCGTGAGCCCAACGAGGAGGAAGGGGCGTGGCTGTGAGCAGGTGTGGCGTCACTCAGCAGCTCTTTGCTCGACTGTAGGAGCAGCGTCCTGTCACTGATCCGTGATGAAGAGTGTGAACTCTCAGGGAGACGCTCTCCTCTCGGTCCAGAGGAACACGCAGCGGATTCAATTCAATTAGCCTGAGAGGGGGCAACACGTTTTGTCACCGTGCTGCTGCCGCTGCCCAACGCAGGCAGTGATTCACTGTATCAGGCAGGACGCCAAGCCGAGCTGGCAGACGACCACGGGAACCGTTTGGCTTCAGGACGGGCGAGGGGGGGGGGGGGGGTGGGGTGGTGGTGCTGGGACCCTGACATGCAGCCGCCTCCATGCGTCATTCCCAAAGCTTTGTCTCTCATGACCCTCACACCTCCACAGACACGTAGCTTCCAGCCTTTAAAACCCTCTCCGGTGTTTCTCTCCTGCAGAAGAAGTTCATTGAGCTTTCGTCTTCAACGTCTTCTCTTTGTTTTGTCCCTCACGATAAAGACAAGGTCAGCAGATAGAGGACAGAGGTGCTGCAGCTCCTCATCCATACGCTTTCTATCAACATGGACACGTCTGGACACACATCATGTGACCACTCATGTGACCTGGGAGCCGAGGATGATAATGGTGGTTTTTCCTTAGATGGGGGACTGGAGCCTGATGAGTCAGCAAAGTCCGAAAAGACCCAATCAGGGAGCAGTGGTGTCTGCGTCATATATTTAAATTTCATTTTGTGTAACAGGAGGAAGAAGAGACGGTCCTGGTCTGTATCTCGTTGTGTCGACACAAGAACTTCTCAACAATTATTGTCAAGAATATATGAGTTTGTTTCCTGGAGGGTTTATCTGCCATCTTACACGATGAGGTCATGATTTGAACTTGTCCCAAACTTTGATTTACGACCAAACGGCTTCAGACCTAAACACCGTTTAGCTTGTTCATTCCATCTCGTTAAGCTGCATCTCAATAAAAGCCACTCAACACAAAGTCCAATCTGATGCATTAAAGACGAATTACAGAGAACTAATATACTTTCTCCAGACTCCGGTTTCATGAGCTTCTGGAAGTGAAGCTGGAGAACGCTCACTGCTCTGGAGAACAGGTCCACCTTTATGAGGGGCCATTTAGGGGTTCAGTATCTTGCCAAGGACACTTCGGCATGCAGATGGGTGAGAGTGGGGTTTGAACCGGCAACCTTCTTGAGGGAGAGCCACCACTCTAACCACCAAACCACGACGGCTCCGCACAGCAGAAACACAAACCAGACAAACAACCAGCAAAACACAAAAATTATTAAAGTATAAAAAGACTATGGACCACTAAATGTAGCTGGACCTGACTCGGCAGAACTCAGATCTCCACTTAAAAGAAGGAAGAAAGGAAGGAATTAAGGAAGGAAGTAAGGAAGGAAGGAAGGAAGGAAGGAAGGGATGAACTAAATGTTTCAGATCCTTAAGTTTGAACATGAACATGTTTTAGTCTTTGCGATGTGAAGATTTCTCTCTGCTCACGTTGATCAACACGTTTTCATGACGTGTAGAACCTCGACTTCCTGCTGCAGACAGATAAATGTTCTAAATGTTTATTTTAGATCCAAACAACAATCTCCTGAGGAGAGTTCACAGGACGTCAGATGTCATCTTTGAAGATAATGATCCATGTGAACCTGGGATCTTCAGGTTGAGTGTTTCTTAACGAGGCTCCTCAGACGTCTCCCCCGTCACAGGGCGGTGGATCAGTCGGCTGCTGAAGGAGCTGCTCTGTGTCTCCAGGTGGACGGGTCGTCCCTGACTGCCCCTGGTTCCTCTCTGTGTGTGGTTGTATTGCTCGTTGTGTGTGGTTGTGTGTGGTTGTGTGTGGTTGTTGCTCAGGCTGCAGACAGTCCCGGCCCTCTCCTCACTCTGAGCCGACCTGACTCAGTAGCTCAGCGAGTCCTCTGGCACCGTCCCATCGTCCGGCTCTGACGCCACTGACTTCACCTCCAAGTCCTCTGCAGGCCGGCTGGAGCTCTCTCCATGTTAACATCCCGTCCGGCCTGCTGCTGATGTTCTGCTGCTGATGTTCTGCTGCTGATGTTCTGCTCCTCACCAGGTCCACACGGAGCTGCTCGGCCCGGCTGAGATCCACATGCAGCTCAGTTCACTCCATCACACTTTCTCTTTCAGTCATCACACGTTCCCACTAAAGACATTTAGAAAATCAAACGTGCTTTGGAAGAATCAAAATAAATAAATGTCTCAGTTCATGTTCGGTCACAATTCAAATAATCCTTGTGTTCTGTCGGGGAGTGAATTGTAGGAAACTTTATACATGATTTCTTCAGTGTTTGATTCAACTAAAATAATTAAACTGAAGGCGTGTTACTGAATAAGAAGTGGATTGAGAATCAGTTCATCACAGGAGCTCAATGCATCGTGGGAGCTTTGAGCTGGGACAGTGTGGAGGCTCACAGGGACACGATCTGTCCTCAGGCTTCTGGAGGACGAGGCCTCTGAACTGAGACACAGCTGAGGTCATGGACCCAAACATCTCAGGCTTCGTTTGTGTGAACGTTAAGAGCAGCACTGGACCTTCACACAAAGACACAAATCACTCCAGATGAGCATTTGCATATTATCAGTCTCCAGGAGTCAGTGTCTCCTGAGAGAGCGTCGTGTTATTAACGGAGGAGTCAGGTCACACTCCGGTCAAGGTCAAACCAGAGGTCACGTGATTTATCTGAGTCGTCAAATCCTCATCAGAGCTCAGGTTCAGATCTGAGAAGCTAAACGTGTTTTAAATAAATACATTTATTAATCATCGGTTTTATTTCCTTTATTTAAATCCAACTCACACTTTCCTCCTCCTGCTTTCACTCCCTTCCTTCTTTCCTTGCTTCCTTTTATTGTCTGTCTATCCTTTCCTGTCTTCTTGCTTCCTTTACTACTTCGTTCTGTTTCTTTCTCACAGCTTTTTAATTTCAAACTTTCTTCTTCACTTCCTTTTGTCCGAGCTCCTGATTCCCACGCTTCCTTCCTTCCTTCCCTTTGCTTTTACTTTCCTTCCCTCTCTTCCTTCCATCACCCCCCCCCGTCCTTCACGTCATCTCTCTACATGAGTCATTTGCACGTCTTCTTTATAAACTCTGCGTCGTCACATTTTGACGCTGTATTTGTTATCACCTCCTCAGCTCCAGGTCTGTTGTGTCAGTGGTCACATTCAATTGAAATTAGAGGAAACGTGCGTCAGTAAGTGAAGCTGCCAGCTGTCGAGCCGACTGACTGGAGACGGAGAAATGAAATTTACTGAGCGTTGAGTCTCACACGATTATGGGACGAGGACTCGGAGAGGAAGACGAGAGGGAAGCTGACCAGAGGATCCCAGTTTGTTCTCCCAGTTTGTTCTCCCAGTTTGTTCTCCCAGTTTGTTCTCCCAGTTTGTTCTCCCAGTTTGTGATCATCGGCCTCGGGAAGTCGTGAAGGAGCTGAGGTGAATTGATCAACACAGAACAACTGAGTGAAATAAGAGATAGAGACACCGAAATAGAAAGCTATGTGTCCTTGCATGTGCCTGCATGTGTGCAAGCGTGCATCAGTGTGTGTGTGTGTCTGTGTGTGTGTGTGTGTGTCTGTGTGTGTGTGTGAGCTTGTATACTGTCCTCATGGAGTTACTGGGAGTTAAACCTCCCAACGAACCCAGCTGACCCGGACGTCTGTGTTTGGCTTTGACGACTTTTTAGTCTTTTTAACTGTGAGAAATTAAAGTACTGTATGAATCATGTAAACAGAACAGAGAGACGCCCTGTGAGCTGAGGCTGCAGGACTCAACCACAGCTTTAATTAAACACACACACACACACACACACACGCACACACAGCCACACACACTCTCGAGGGAAATCAGAAATCAGAAGGACGTGGACGGTGAGGACTCGGACACCTGTGGCTCACTGCTCTCAGCCAATCAGGAGCAGGGAACCGACTCAGGAACTGTCCGGTTGATCAACTGGACGTACATAAATGTTTCAGACCAGGAGAGTAAAGGGGGGGGGGGGACAATAAAAGGGGGGAATGAAAACAGGAAAGAAAAGATGAATCGATGAATAAAAGCAACAACAAGAATAAAGATAAAAGAGAGAGATGAGGAGTAAGAAAAGCAACAGAAGAAGAGGAGGGCGAGTTAAAGCAGCTTCTCTGTGATCAGCTGCTGATTCTGGAGAACAACTCTCCCATAGGAGCAAAAACTCACAATCAGACACACACACACACACACAGACACACACACACACACACTCAGACACACACAGCATCGTGGGTAATCAGCAACATCATGTCCAACAGCAGCGGAGACAGAGAGAGATGTAGAAACTGCAGGAGGAGATTTCTTCTGTTTGACTTCAAGTCTGCTCCAATCCACTCAGAGAGAATGTGTGTGTGTGTCTGTGTGAGAGAGAGAGAGAGAGAGAGAGAGAGAGAGAGAGAGAGAGAGAATGAGTGTTGTGTGTCTGTGTGTGTGTGTGTGTTAAAGAATTGTTTGATTATTTACTTGTGTGTTGAAACTGTCCAGCATCAACCAAAGAAGTGTTGATTTGCAGTGTGTGGACAGAGCTGCGACTATAGTTAGCAGATGTTAGCATCCAGACAACGCAGAGGAAGAGGAGGAGGAGGAGGAGGAGGAGTAGGAAGAGGAGGAGGAGGAGGAGGAGGAGGAGGAAGAGGAGGAGGAGGAGGAGGAGGAGGAGGAGGAGGAGGAGGAGGAGGAGGAGGAGTTTCTGGGTCGTTCTCAGGACACATGAAAAGTTTTACTTCAACTTCATGAACCATCATTCAACCTTTTCTTTTCTAGTTTCTAACTCAAGATGAAAAGTTTCAATCCAATCATCACTTTGGTCCAAACGACCACAACAACCAGTTTACAGGTCAGAACCAGAACCATTGAACTCTGACACACTGGTGCAGCGTTTCTCAATCAGGACTATGTTTAATGTTTTATTCCAAATATAATCCCAATCTCTGTCACCTGGTAAGTGACGGGATGAACCTCAGAGGCTCTTGGTTCTAATCCCACAGATCCTTCACCCTCTCCTCCTTCCTCCAGGTTCAGAGCGTCTCCTGGTCTCCACCACAGACCTCCTCCTCCTCCTCCTCCTCCTGATGACGTCTGTGCTGCACAACTTCTGTAGAAGTTTGTTTCTGACTCCATCGAGTGTTCAGGTCACTGACTGTTTGAAGGACAGAACCAGGCGCTGACTGAAAGGGGGGGAAGCCAGTGAGTGAATAAGAGAGTGGGCGGATGAATAATGAACGTGTGAATGTGTGTCAGTGCGTGTAAGCAACGCTCACTGGAGCGTCCGCGGCAAATATCAGCTTCCTGCGGCCGAGGGGGGGGGGGGGGCCCGTGATGTCACGCTTTAACCTCAGCTGAAAGGTGACTCTGTGGGGGGGGGGCGTCTCACCTCCACTGATCTGTCCCTGCTCCTCCTGCAGAGCCCAGAGGTCGAGTCCACACTCAGCTGAGGACAAGTCAGACTGAGGACTCGTTACAACAGCTGTTTGTTTGTTTGTTTGTTTGTTTGTTTGTTTGTTTGTTCCACAGACACGTTGGATCCAGGGATTGAACTGATAATTTTCCTTTTCCCAGATTTCTCCGGGAGGATGAATGTGACTCAGTGAATCTCATCGACAGCTTCTCACTCTGATTGACAGCTGATCCTCCAGCCACATGTTCTCCAGATGTGACTCTCATCACATCTGGAGAACATGTGACTCTCATCACATCTGGAGAACATGTGACTCTCATCACATCTGGAGAACATGTGGCGGCTCGATGCTGATACAGATGTTAGAGAGATTCTTCTGCTGATACGTTTACTTCAAAATAAAATCTAAGTGTTGTTTTCAAACCTTCATGACACAGAAACTGACCAGAGGCTTTGGGTTTCTCCTCCTCTTTCCCCCTCCTCCTCTTCCTCTGTTCTTTCTCTTCTCTTCTCCTAACCTCTGCTTCCTCTTGGTATCTATTGCTCACTCCTTCTCTTTTCTCCTCCTCCTCCCCATTTTCTGTCTGTTTTCATCACCTCTCCTCGTTCTCTTTTCTATCTATTCTCTCCATCTCTTTTCTACTCATCTTCTGTATGATCTTTCTTTTTCATTCTCTTTTCTTTTCCTCCTCTTCTACCTTCCTTGCATATCTGTCGTTCCACCTCTCATGTGTCAGCTCTCTGTCGCTCAGCTGTCACTTTCAAACTGGGACACACACACACACACACACACACACACAGACACACACACACACACACAGACACACACACACACATAGTAAGGAAATTATCAGCCTGTGGCTCGCGATGTTGTTTCAGCCACTCTCACACCATACCAACGAGGACACACACACACACACACACACAACCTGCAGTTGCTTTGGGCGGTCACTGCAACAAGACACCTGTCAGTTAGGTGTGTGTGTGTGTGTGTGTGTGTGTGTGTGTCACTAAACAGTGCTCTAATAATACCTACACTTAGATCAGTGCCTTCATGGGACTCCACATATATAACTTAACTGTGTGTGTGTGTGTGTGTGTGTGTGTGTGTGTGTGTGTGTGTGTGTGTGTGTGTGTGTGTGTGTGTGTGTGTGTGTGTGTGTGTGTGTGTGTGTGTGTGTGTGTGTGTGTGTGTGTGTGTGTTCTTCAGATGTCTGAATGGACCAAAGATCCTGTGGCTCTGTGATGTGTTTAGGTTGCGTTGGAGTCTCCTGGTTCAGATGTGAACTCTTTAAACTGTAGAATCTGACGCTTGTATCAGCTGACCAATGAAACCACTGTAACGTTCTCCTGTTAAAAGTGAATATGTTAATAAATCTGTTCTCTGAAATCAAAGAGGTGTTCGATGCCGTGACTCTGACTTCATGTTCTTCTCTGGAACATGTGAAGCTTCTGTCACACGGTGAACGAGGCGCTGAAGGGAGCGGCTCCTTCACGACCTCAACATCTGTATTTAAACACACAACACTCAGGACGACTCAGAGAACATCTGGAGCCAGACACACACGAGACAGGGTTTCAGGTGCGTGTGTGTCGTCTTCCTGCAAACTCATTTTGAGGTAAGCTCCCAGAGTGGCTTTAAGCCTCGTCATAGCTCCGTCTCTCACACACACACACACACACACACACACACACACACACACACACACACACACACACACACCTTCCTTCATTAGGCATCAATATTCAGGTTCATTTTAATTTAGCACCAAAGGAGGTCAGACGAGCGAGCTCATCACCCTGTTATAGCTTCGTCATGCGTGCTAACAGACACACACACACACACACACACACCTTTCCATTCTGCTCTACTTCTGGTTGTGAAGCCGTCACAGTCTGACTGAGGATGGGGGGGGGGGGGCATAGAGAGTGAAAAAAGGAAACTGTTGAACATGACGACTTGGTTTTAGATTTAGTTGTGTCCTCACTAAGACAGAAGTACTAACGTGTGTGTGTTTTTCTCACCTGGCATGATGCTGATCAGCTTAATAGGCTGTCTATTGATTCTGCCTGACACACACAGACACACACAGACACACACAGACACACACACAGACACACACAGCGACCCAGTTAGATTTATCCTATTTGAGTCTCTCCTCCCCACCTTGTCTCTTCAATTCTGTTATTCATTGTGCGCCTGTGTGTGTGTGTGTGTGTGTGTGAGAGTGTGTGTGTGTTTGTTTGTCTGTGTGTGTGTGTGTGTCATGCTGTTCTCTTGTTCTTCTCACTGTTGTCCCTCGTGGCTGATTAAATCAGTTTCTATTAGGACCTCTTGCTCTCCCTCCCTCTCTCTCTCTCTCTCTCTCTCTGTCTCTCTCTCTGTCTCTCTCTCTCTCTGTCTCTCTCTCTCTCTCTCTCTCATACGGACTCCTTTGCTTGTGGTAGAAACTACGGTGGCCTCACGGTGTCATGAATGTTAAAACATGGTGAGATTCCTCCAGATCGAATGGAACCAGCTTCATTAGAACTGAGGGACAAGTTGTCTTAACCCCGATGACCCCACCAGGGACCACAGGACGACCCTGAGACGACCCCGCACCACACACACACACACACACACACACACACACACACACACACACACACACACACACACACACCAGCAGCAGAAGGCTGTTCATCACTGCAACAAGCTCGTTCGTCTGATTGTTTTGTGCTGAGATTGTTTTTGTGTTGTTGTTTTGATTAGTGATTCTCATTGTTTTTCTCATAGTCTGAGATTTTCTGATTTAGTTTATAACACAGTCACATTCAAATCAGCTGCACATGCAATCAAGAGAAACTGAATGAACAGCTGTGAGGATCCATCCATTGTTCTCCTCTAGAGAATTTGTCCCTGAATGTTTTTCTCCATCGACGTCACGATGAGGCAGAACTTTAACATTCACTCAAAACCTTCAGAACAAACATGTCTCTGCTCACTGTGGACACACAACCTGCACTGAGGTAGACAAGCACCTCCCACTGAGCGCAGCTGAGAGGACATCACCTTCACGGGACGTTGTGACGTCCTGCAGGGAGAAGACGGACATCAGACCTGAGTTGATGTAAATGAACCCGAGGTCGGAGCTTTGTGAGACGCAGAGGTCAAACAGAGAGAGAGCCGCCATGACACAGTCAGCTACAAACAGAAACCACACAGGCCGGGTGTTTCCCCGCCACTCACCCAGTGCATGCTGGGATCTGCTCCACAGGCTGGAAGGTTTTCTATCTGAGACAAACTGAGCTGATCGTTGGTCTGAAGACGTTACGAGGACGAGTTGTTTCTCCTGGAAGAACCTGAGTCCATCGACGGCTGAGGAGCCGCCAAGACCAGCAGATCTCCATCCACGGCCAAAACCCGACCGGCTCCTGGACGTCTCCTCCTGGTCGTCTCCTCCTGGTCGTCTCCCGGTCGGAACCGGAGCCGGCAGCTCCACCTGCTCCGCTGTGATACCTTCAAATGAAAACCATCGGAGACGCACAGAGAAATCGTTTGATGACTTTTTATTACCACTTCTCCACTTGACTGTCATCAGAAGCTTTCACTGTTATTGCTCTTCTCTTCCTGTGGCTGCTGAAAACGAGCAGGCAACATAAACACACCGACACGTAGTGCTACACAACTCCCTGCAGCCCTGGAACACGTGTGGTCAACCCTTCAGGACTCAAAGGTCAAAGGTCAGTCACCTCAGACCAATCTGGAAGAACGAGATGTTTCTAGAATGAATCTGTTCTGGTGGGCGGAGGCGTCCGACCACTGGGAGGTGATGGTTTCAAACCAGCTTCATCTATAACACAACAAACCAAAGTCTGCAAACACAACAAACAGCTTCATCTATAACACAACAAAACAAAGTCTGCAACACAACAAACAAGCTTCATTTATAACACAACAAAACAAAGTCTGCAAACACAACAAACAGCTTCATTTATAACACAACAAAACAAAGTCTGCAACACAACAAACAAGCTTCCAAATTCGAAATGATCTTAAAGGGTCGGCTGGTGCTATGGTGTGTGTGTGTGTGTGTGTGTGTGTGTGTGTGTGTGTGTGTTTTGAATGATTTTGTGATGATTGAGAATCAGACACATCCACAGAGTGTGATTGATGACTGTGACCTGCACCTCACAAGTAATAAACCATCACAACTCACACACACACACAATGTTAATGAAAAGATGGAGGAATATTCTGTCACCAGCTTCTCCTTCACATGCTTAACACACACACACACACACACACACACACACTCGTTGCTAAAAGCAGACGTGGAGGCATGTTAGCGCCTCGAGGTGCGTTTGATTTACACTCACACACACTCGGGGAGAAGTGGACGTGTCAGTGGGGGGGTGGAGATAAATCGAGTTCGGCTGCTTCCTGAACGGCACCAAAAAATACACCTGATGTCATCGCTCTGTGACCTCTGACCTTTCACCCCCACCCTGCTGGCCAATACAGGAACTGAAGCCTCATCACGGAGTTCCATCATCACTCGGAGCGCTTGGTTCTGAACACGTGATGAAGATCACTCATCCTCCTCTTCATTGTTTGTTCCATGTTCGCTCTGATCTGTTAGTTCTGGTTTCACTTTGTAATTTACAGACTAAAGACTTTTGTCTGACATACGTCCTGTCGTCATCACGTATGTGGGCGGAGTCTACCTATACTTGACTCTGATTGGTTTGTAGACGGTGTTTGGGGAGTGTAGTAAGCTTGGGGGGGGGTTGGTAGTCTTTCTGTTTGAATGGAGAAGATGATAACATCATGATGTATCACTTCCAGCATCAGCAGCTTCATGCACAGTACTCCACAGTACTCCACAGTACCACAGTACTCCACAGTACTTCTTCTTCTTCTCTTGTTTAATTCTGTCTACTTCCTGTGATTGGTCCAAAAGTCCAAACTGTCCAACAAAGTGTTTTCACTGCAAAAACTGATTCTACGATTTAGTTGCTGTTACAAAAGAGAGAGAAGCTGCTGAACTCTGTCAACAAAAACAACGACAGGCGCTCTGAGGCCGAGCTATTAATAGACACACACACACACACACGCACACATGCACACACACACACACACACACGCACAAACACACACACACACACATCCAGTGAGTTATGTCTCTTCATCCAGTGGCTTTGGTTTTATTTTGACAGCTTCATAATACAACAGGAGTACAGAGGCTGCACACACACACACACACACACACACACACACCCTAGGGTCTTCCTCAGAGTTTGTTTGACTTCATCTGACATTATGATGAAGTTAATATGAATATTAAATGATGTGAATATTAAAGTCACTGCTGAAGGATCCAGTTTGGTCTCACCTCTGGTTTGACTCTTTCTTTAAGAGCTTGATCTCAATTAGGGATCAAAGCATCTGAAGCTTTCACTCGACAGATTTCATATTTAAGCTCCGAGAGTTTCATATTTAGCCTCAAACTTTATTTTGGATGTGGATGAACCTGCTGACGCCCACGTCTCCACAGATCTGGGCAGTCACACTGAGGATGGAGCTGCTCTAACGGAGGAGGAATGAAAGTGTCAGTGCTCTGGGCTCCGAGCTTCAGAGAGAGGATCACTGAGATCCAGCAGGAGAGGACGCCGCGGAGTCAGGTGATCAGGAGGTGAGCCGGGCCGGGCCAGGTGGAACCAGGCCGAACCAGGCCACTCAACAACTGGCCCTGATATCTCCTCTACGTGTTGTTGTCTCATCAGATTCATTTCTCTTTTTCAAACGTATTTACAGAAACAATAAGGAAGTTAAGTTTCTAATCAACAAAGTCTTCTCCTTCAAAACATCTCTTCACTTCAGGTTCTGGGTCCAGCATCAGATCTTTATCAGTGCGGCTCAGTTCCTGCACCTGTGTTCATTAATATCAAACCTCCTGAAGGAGAGAAGCCGTGCAGGTTCTTAAAGGGTCTGGAACCGGAGCAGAGTTCTTCTCTCCAGCTCAGAGAACCAGGACCTTCTCCCTCCACAGCAGGAACTCTGGAGATCAGGAGTGGAATTCAAACCCTGGTTCTTCACAGACTCAGATGATGAATCTCGGTTCTTTTGGAAAGTTCTTCCAGAGTTCTCACGAGCTTTGGTCGGAGCCGCATTTCATTCAACGTCTGACAGGATGTGAACGTTTGTGTCTTTCATGGGAGTTAATGGGAATGAAGACACAAAACAGACGCACAATGAAAAGAAGCCATCAAAGCAAACACTGGGAGGTGGGTTGTGAGGCTCAGGAGGGTTCGAGCTCCGTGATAGAAGCTACAGAGACGCTCTCGGGTTTCACAGGACTGATGCCGGAGCGCCACCGCGCCGCTTCGTCCACCAGCAGCTCGTGTTGTCTCAGCACCGGCACAGAAAGGTCAGGCCTGCTGCTGCTACACTGAACCAACAACACACAACTGTGCAGGGCCTTTCAGCTGCACACACACTGAGAAGCACACAGACACACACACGGTATCAGCTACACACCAGTGCGGGCTCTTGGCTCACAACGCCACACACACACACACACACACACAGGTGTACAGCATGCAAGGCGGGCAGCCCAGCGCCGGGACACCTGTTGAGGGGCCGAGGTGTTGACCCCACTGATCGCACCTGTGACCACACCCACCCGTGACCACACCCACATGCGACCACACCCACATGTGACCACACCCACACGTGGCCACACCCACCCGTGACCACACCCACCCGTGACCACACCCACCAGTGACGTCAGGGCGAGCCTGCACGTGCTCAAACCACCGAGCAGATCACACAAAGTGAACAACCGAACCATCGCTACAGGAAAATGATGACAATCACCAGGGAGGGTTGTGTTGCTGCTGAACGACACACACTCGTCCTTTACAGAGACACAAACAGTCACAGCCAAGGTCCTTGACACAAGACCACACACACACACACACACACAGACAGAGGTTCACGTGCACGTCCTCACATCTTCTCTAGGTGCTCCATGTAACAGGCCTCTGTGGTGTGTGTTGGTTCCTTGGGGCCGACAGCAGCTCTAGATGATGTCAGGAGATCATCTGGAGTTCTGTGCAGCTCTGGAACAGTTTGAATGATGAATCTCAAACTGTCTCCACCAGCTGCAGCTGAAGAGTGAAGCTGACCGTGGATCAGTTCAAAAGACTCAGAAGTTACTGAAGAAACAGAGTTCATCTCCAAGATTCAGAAGGAAACTTTGATTCTGATTTGTTTTTATTCTAAACAGAGTTTGGTGGATTTGTTACAGCAGCAGCTCTTCTGGATTAGGAAGCAGAGGATCATGGGTAATATCCAGTCAGGTTTCAGTTCAGTGGGACGACTCAGTCCACTTCAGCCTTGTAATAAACTTTTGTTTCTTTGATTTAAGTCAATTTAAGTTTTCATTTCCTTACAAAGAGGAAAGAAACACGATCACTCATCCATCAGAAACAGAATCATAAAGTGGGTTTAGATCTTTTTAGAGCTTTTCAGTTCACTGAGTCTTATTTTGAAGACGATAGCAGATCTGATGTTTTCCAGATCTTTCTCCTCTCTTTCCTTATCACTTCATTATGCTCAGACATTATTCCTCCAGTTCTAACTCTGTGTTCACTTCAGGTTCAAAGTCTGAATCATCTTCGGTGTTTGTTCAGCACTGGAGGTGAATTCAGCTCAGAGAGGATGAGCTGGATTCTGCAGCAGCTTGTTGACGTGTTGTTTCCACAGCGAGGGAGATATCACCACTGCCAGAGATCCTCTAATTACAAGTCAGAGGCTGATGTAACCCCCCCCCCCCCCCCCCCCCCCCCCGTCTGCTGGTAATTACAGTTTACATGACGTGACGTGAACGCAGCATCGTGTCCCAGCGTCCTGAGTCCAACAGTCCCCCCCCCCCCCCCTCACCGCCTCTGACCCAGACTGGAGTTCATGCAACCTTCTACAAATAATCACTGAGACCCTTAACTGAGACATCCTGGTCACTGAGGGAGGGTCAGAGGTCGTGACCTCAGGAGGCTTGCTCAAGGACACGTCAGCAGAGAGAAGGGGTTGAGAGGCTCCTGCTGTCTGTCATTAATGGAGATTCAAACTTTTTGTTTAAACAACAAATGTTTAACATCAGAAGCAAAAAAAAAATCTCTTTAGTGAGAAAATGACACAAGTTCCTCATCGTGAGGTTTGAAGCGTGAAGGTCAAAGGTCATCGAGCGACTGCAGGACGGACTGACGTCTCCCGTCCGTCCTTCTGGACAACGTCCTCACATCTGATCCTCCATAAATCACCTGAACCCCCACGTTCACATGATGCACCACACCGAACAACACACACACACACACACACACACACACACATAGAGACCCCCCAGAAACACACATCACTGGAAACACTATGGGAATATTATTTTATAGGAGATGAATAAAAAGGAGCCCTGTGATGTCAGACGACATGAGGTGAACACGATGTGCTGTGGGTTATGATCCTTATATATTAATCATATTTCTCTAGAAGAAAAATACTTGTCCTATTTATTCACATTAAAGTGCCAGAAGAAGAATTAGCACAAATTCCGTTTCATTAATATTCTATTTATTTATTTGTCCGACAGTAACAGTGTAAAATTCAATCAGGACACATTTGCCCCCAGTTCTATTATTGGGTTTTGTGACTTTCTATGTTTTTAAATTGTTGTATATCTATCTCTCTCTCTCTCTCTCTCTCTCTCTCTCTATCCATCCTCCATGTATCCATCTTTCTCTGATGGATTATTAAAGGGACATTGTGAAGAAACCATCAGAATATTCCAGAGATAAAGTTATTTCAATTCACGACTAAGGTTCCAACTAAAATATTAAAATCAGTATTATTGTTGTTGTTGTTCATAAGGATGTAAACACGTAAACAGACCCGGTTCATTCATGGGAAGTGGTGGCTCGGCTCGGCTCGGCTCGATAAGGAGCGGTGTGGGGGGGTCGCATAGGAACAGAGGAACAGTCTCTGGAGGCAGAGAGCGGCTCAAAACACAGGATGAAGAGCGAAGAGGAGGGTGAGAAGTTTGAAGCGAGTCTGCGTCACCAAATCATAAAAACAATAAGAATCACAATCCCAGTAGAAAGTGGACATGACAGCATCTGAAGGAAACTGTAGGAATGTGGATTTGGACACGTGGCGCTGATTTAAAGCAAATGACGCATTGACTTTTGGTTTGAAGACGTTCGATCCATCCCAACATGTGATGAGAGGATTCTGCTTCAACATGCGGCTCTCAAAGGTCAGAGGTCAACAACAGGATCATTTCAACCAACAACAAGCAGCAGCTGCGGGACTCACATGTGAAACTCCTGCGTGAAAAGCTGCGGGTCCGTCACAGCGTCACCGCCCCGCCGCGTCCCGCTCACTGCCGCCACATCCCCCCCGGGGAGCAGGCGCGCAGCGGCCGATCCACGAGAACGAAGCTCCGCAGGACCAGAGGCTGGAGTCAGGTGCGACCTGGAGGAGAGAGGCGCGGGAGCGTGCGTGTGTTAATCCGAGCAGAGTGATGCTGGAGCTGGAGGAGCTGAGGAGGAGCTGAGGAGGAGCTGAGGAGGAGCTGTGGAGGAGCTGAGGAGGAGCTGAGGAGGAGCTGAGGAGGAGCTGAAGAGGAGCTGAGGAGGAGCGGACTGTGGCTCCTCAGCGCAGCCGGGGAGGGAGCGGGGCGCACCGGGCTGCTTCCTCCAGCATCTCCTGAACTTCAGCCGCTTCTTCCTCCTCTCGGTCCCGCTTCGCTCCGGAACAGCTCCGGGTCCGAGGAGCCTCTTCAGCCCGTCAGCGGCTCAGCTGAGAGAACTCACAGAACCACGCGCCTTCACAATAAAAGTCTCTGCTCCAGCTGTTGCTCCGACTCTTCTGCGTCTTTCCGGGTAAACGGAGAAGTTTGCTCGTCACAGCGGAGAGTTGAGCCGCGTCCCGGTGCGTCGGTGGCTCGGTCTGACCCTCCGGACTCCCACCAGCCCCCCCTGCTCGATCCACCCATCAGGGAGAGAGAGAGAGAGGGGGGGGGGGGGGGGGAGAGAGAGAGAGGGGGGGGGGGGATTGAGAGAGAGGGGAGAGGGACAGGGAAAGAGAGGGAGGGGGAGAGAGAGAGAGGGGGGAGGAGAATGGGAGAGAGGGAGAGGGGAAGATAGAGAGAGAGGGGGAGAGAGAGGGGGAGAGAGAGAGAGAGAGAGGTTAAACCTCGTAGTTAATGAACATCTTGTGAAACAGCTGCAGATCAGATTCTTCTTCTTGTGTTTTTAAATAGTTTGTTTGGTGGATGAATGAAATCAACTGATGAATAATAAATAATAAATGTATGGATCAGATGTAGAGTTTCATCACGAGCTCAATCTCTTCTCCATCAGTACAAAGTATTTCTCATAATTCGGATCCTTTGATGACGTGTTGTTCACACTTTGTGTTTGGTCACGTGACACCAGCCTGGTGCACAGCTCCATGAAGAGATGATGGTCTCACTCTGCTGCAGAGGAAGTGGACAGATGTTAGAGCAGCGTGTTCATGAACATGGCGTCACAGTCACATGTTACACTGACACACGTGTGTTGAGGATCATCACAAAGTCACATGATGACCTCTCCACACAGTGAGAACTGGAGCCTGTCAGGAACTGACTCTGTCCAACATTTCTGATCCTGAAGTCACAAAGAACTGAGACGGGCTTGAACAGGAAGTGACATCATCATGTTGAGACAAGTGTCTCCACAAAGTAACACAAACTGTTCAACACAACAGGCCCAAAATGTCCACTGTCTTCAGGACATCATCTCTCAGACACTTTCTGTCCCTTGTCTCTGCTGCGAACCTCCCATCATCAATTATTTCCCAGCATGCAGCTGTTCCCAGAGGCTGCTACAGTCTCCCCCTGGTGGTTGTTCTGAGGTGGTGGTCGAGAACGAACAACAAGAATCTTCATCTACGTTTGTATAAAACGTCCTCGGGTCAGTTTTCTATTAAATATGGTAAAATGTTTATTACACAGTTTCCTCAGAGACTTAAAGATGCTCTGCTCTTCATCGACTCTTCTTCATACTGTAAATGTCTCATTCACTTTTCTTCTGCTGGTTTCCATTATGTCAAACTGGTGATTTTGTTCTTGTACCTGCACCAAGGACGAGATGTTTCCACCAGTTTGTTTGAAGAGGAAAGAAAAGCTGAGTCATGATTCCAGTGAAGTCGGTGGAAGGATGTTTATTGAGCATTAAAGCAGAGACAAGTAGAAACAGAACTTTTCTCTCTGACGTGTTTTTCTTCTCGTTACATCTGGTTTGTCACAGAGGAAATGATCCATGTGTTTGACTCATAGACTGAATATAAAGGCTTTGACTGGGATGTGCTGCTGTTATACTGCAGCGCCACCTGTGGGTCAAAAGAAGAAAAGACACCACCGCTCTGCACCTGATGCAGAAATGAAAACGTCCCATTTTTAAGTCCAGAGTTTCGATCTTTTGTGTCAAAGACAAAAGTCTGATTTTAAACTCAAAGTGATTTGATTGTGTTGAACTTTGTGTTGAACTAAATCAATTTGTGACGTGAATCCAGGAACTTTAAGATCATAAACAAACAGAATGTGGTTCTACACACATGGAGACACACTGAGGGACAAAGGTGGAACAGAATAAAGGAATCTTAAACACATATATGTGACTCTTTATAGAGGGGTTATATATTCTGCTTGTGTTGTGTCATTTCAATAAACACAGTCTTCATGTGAATAAACACAATCGGTGTGGAGGGCCATCTAGTGGTGAAGTTACATATTGCAACCACCTCCTCTGATTCCTCTGGAGCTCTGTCTCCACTCTGCCTCCCAGCAACAAGGTCCAGTCAGAGCCGCTCTACACACAAGCTGCTGCTGCTTCAGCCTCTGGATCCTCAGGACACAGCTCAGCCTCCATCCACACACACTGTCCTCTGCTTCACTCAGACACAGACTCAGACTCAGACCCCCCCCTCCACCTGTTGAGAGAAGAAGACATCATTGTCACAGAGACTCACTTCATCAGCTGTGAGTCAGTGATGCAGCTCATCCAGTAGAAAGAGCAGCAGGGACTTCAGTCCTGTTCAGAGGTGGAGCAGCTTCCTCTCTGCTTCATGTTCACGTGTTGGAATGAACACGCTAAGAGCTCAGTGTGTGTCCTCTGCATGTCAAAGTGCAGAGTGGACACCTGAGAGGTGGATTTACTGCTGTTACAGGTGAAGCCATGTTTCACTGTGTGTTGATGAACATCTGCTTCTGACAAACTGGGACCAGAGGAGACAGATGGACCTCAGCAGAGGCTCTGCTCTGTATAAAGAGCTCCTGGTTACCATGTGATGAGGAGAGGCTTCAGTCCCACTGACCTCAGAGCTTTGACAAAGATCCACCTGATCAGTTATTCACTGATGAAGTGAGAGGACAAACTGTCTCAGATCAGATGAAGACGACAGCGTCTCTGTCCCTCGTGTGAGGCTGTCAGCTGTGGTCCAGCTTCACTTCCTGTTCACATGAAAACAACAACAACTGTCGTCTTCATGTCAACTCAATCACATGATCCCAAGCAGCTTGTGGCTCGTCTGATTGGCCGACTGTTGTCTCTCTGTGTCTCTGTCCAATCCTGACGTCTGTCCTCATTGTCCTCTCACAGCTTCACTGAGGAAACACTGAGGCCTGAACCATGAAGACACTTCATCATGTCCAGGAGATCTTTCTGAGATCAGCTCAACTGAACCTGACAGACACAGTCAGGTTAAGTGGTCACATGACGCTGGTTATCAACTCGTTAAGTTAACTCAGGTTTTCCTCATCGAGATCTGAGCGTGAACATAAAAGGGGCGGGGTTTACTGTGTATGACCAATCACAGACTTGGACACTTTGACTGACAGCAGAGCCTCATATTTCACAACCAGGATCAAACTGTTCTATAATAAAAATCAGAGGAAAACAAACACATGATCCAGAATAAAAGAAACTCAGTCACAGCTGCTAAATGCAGGAAGAACAGCTGGTAAAACATCTGGATCGTGTCAATGTGTAAGTTACAGCGCCCCCTGGTGGCATCTGGTAAAAATATATATTAAGTGACAAACATAATAACGTGTGTGAACGAGATAAATAACTCGAGGCCACGAGATATGAATCTGTTGTTTACTAACAAGACGAGTGGAAGAGAAGAAGACACACACTGTCTCTGAGGACACACACATGGACCTGTCTCCAGGAAGCTGAGGTCATCTGGTGTTTTGGTGACAGGATGAGTCTGGAGACATTGAGATGTTCTGGGTGAGTTAGAGATCAACTGAACCAACCAGACGTTGATTTAAACTTCCCTTATCCGTCCCTCTAAGGAGACCGTGCACCCGACAACAGTGGAGAGTCACTGTGGTCAGTGGGCGGAGCTTCTATACGGGTTGATCTCCAACTTAACCTGGAGCAGGTTAGCTGTTCATCAGAAGTTACCATGGTGATTGACCTGGTTAAGAAGTGGACGAGCTTCGTAGAACTGAAAAAACTAAACCTGAAGTTAACCTGATAACCACAAATCCTGCTTGGTAGCACAGACCCTGGATCTGTGATACTGACTGTGTTTAGTAACATACTGATGAAAGCAGCGTGGACTGACTCCAACCATCTACTGACCTCAGAGTCTCCAGTCGACAGGTTGGACTCTTCTGTAGATCAAGCAGCTCCTTCACTTCTGAGTCCTGCAGGTTGTTGTTACTCAGATCCAGTTCTCTCAGATGAGAGGGGTTTGACCTCAGAGCTGAAGCCAGAGAAGAACAGCTGATCTCTGACAGACTGCAGCTCCACAATCTGGATAAAGAATAAAACATAACTGTAAATTAAACTGAGTTCATGTGTGAAAACAACATACACATATTTATGTTATTTAAATAACAGACACATATTCATGTCAGCACAGACTCATAACATGGAAGATAAATATGAAATCAGACATGTTGGACTAAAAACGAGTCCTGATACAGTACAAATAGATTATTTGGACCCGGTCTCTGTCCTGCAGATCAGTTTAGGAAATCCAGAACTAAATTCAGTGTTTTAACAAGTAGCTGAATATTTATAATGTCACAGATTAATTAATGAATGAATTCAAGTTATGTATGAAGAGGAATTATGTTAAATTAGAATCAAATGAGATCAATTAAAGTATAAATGCTGTTTTATAGATATGAGATCTACAAAAGTCCGTCAGTGAACTGACCTCAGAGTCTCCAGTTGACAGATTGAACTTTGTAGAAAACCACACAGCTCCTTCACTGCTGAGTCCTGCAGGTCGTTTCCTCTCAGATTCAGTTCTCTCAGATGAGAGGGGTTTGACCTCAGAGCTGAAGCCAGAGAAGAACAGCTGATCTCTGACAGACTGCAGTTCCACAACCTGGATAAAGAATAAAACTTAACTGTAAATTAAACTGAGTTCATGTGTGAAAATAAAGGACTTTGACTAAACATCACTGTCTCTGTTTTCAGACCTGAAGTCTGAGTCAAGTTGTTCTGGACATTTTCTGGAACTTTTCCTGCAGCCTCCTAATAAAGTTTCTGAGTGAGTCCATGTGAGAATAGAGCAGGTGAATGTCCAGAGGACTCACAGAGAGCGAGTGGACGTGTTGATGAGGTTTCTAACACGTGACGGACGTGAAACTGGAAGAACACAAATATCTCAGGATGAAGAAGAGGAGCCGTACAGGTAGAAGACGAAGACGTCCACTTGGAAACACGAAGAGGTTCCAGATCTTCTGGTGATGAGGGCGGACGCCGGTGTGGATGAGCTGTAAACAACAACACTGATCTTTCCACAGCAGAGTTTATCCGTCATGTCCCGCCCCCTGCTGCCCTACAGGCTCCGCCTCCTGCTGCTCCACCCGTTCTTTATGTGTGAAAGTCAAACTCTGAAAACAGCTTGAAAGTCCTCGTGTCCTCGGGGTTCAGTTGTTTGTAATATGTAACTTCACCACTAGATGTCTCTAAATATCTTGCTGGACATGTTCAGGAGTCGTACACGTGAACAAGTGGACTACTTGCACGTGTACGACACCTGGAGACGTCACTAACTCCTTCACAGTGAACCTGTAACTTAACATAACTTAACGTAACCATGGTTATCATGGAGATATGTGTTTTGGCTCCGCCCCTCGTCTGAATGTTCCCACATGTTCCTGTTGCTGTGAACGAGTTGGACCCGGACAATCTCCTGCTGCTGCTTCAGCTCCAGAAAATGTCCGACCCACTTGTCAGAACATGTTCCACAATTGATGTGTGAAAGGGCGAGCAGTTCTATGATCATGTTTTCTTGAAGTGCAGATAAGATGGCAAACTTTTGGGAGGAAACGTGGTCTTGTTCGGAGAGATGCGTTCATCGTACTTGGGATGGAGCAGCTCTCTTATCTAGGAATATTACTCAGTCTATTAAATGACAACTCACAGGTGGAACCAGGAAGCAGAGCTTCACTCCTCTGGATCAGTCACACAACCAAAACCCCACAGAGACTGTGTCTGTCAAGCCGTCCCATTAAATTATTAAAATCAAATAATAACAGAGCGAGAATTCTACACAAAAAATGAATACCAATTAACACAACCTCTGCAACAATGCAGGAAACTAAGACTTTTAAATGTGATCTTTTAAATATTATATCACTGTCATCAAAGGCTATTTATCCAAATATATATATATATAAAAAAAAAAAACTAAGAATTTAGTAGCACTTAAATGCCACTTATAGCACTTTGCAGTTTTGCTTTATTTTTGAAGAAATTGTACTTTCTTTTTTCTCTTTGTCCTGGGTTTGTACCCTTGAGGTTGAATGCACTTATTGTAAGTCTCTTTGGATAAAATAAAATAAATTAAATTTGACCGGGAGTGTTGTGTATAGGGCTCGAAAGGGCACATAATGTCCCTTCACTAATTCGCTCTGCACTGTGCTCCCTTCTTTAAAATGAGCGGATCAAGGAAACGAAAAGTGGACAATGAGTGCAGAGTGTTTAACACGGAGTGGTCAACAAAATACGAAGGCTGTATGCCTGAAATGCCGAGAAACTATTGCAGTTTTCAAGGAGTACAACATCAGCAGTCACTTTGCTACGAAGCATGCTAACTACGCTAGCGAGCAGTCAACGCAAGAATGGGCAGCTACGGCTCAGAGGTTGGCGGCTAATTTACAGACTCAGCAAAACAAAATTTATTGACAAAATGCGATTCAAGAGTTAACTACCAAGGCAAGTTTTTTTGTGGCATTCGAAATAGCAAAGGCTAGCAAGCCTTTCTACGAAGGCGAGTTTTTGTTAAATTGCATTGCAAATAAATCCTTTGCTACTTGTTTAAGGCCAAATCCTTTCATGTAATGATTTTTCCATGTCATTTATATTAGTTCACAAAAACACTCCATCTATCTGGTCCTGGCCCGGCCCCTCTGTCAAATTTTAGAACCAATTGTGGCCCGCGAGTCAAAAAGTTTGCACATCCCTGCCCTAATAGATAGTACGTTACTGAACACAATCAATCTGTCATTATCATCAGGTTATGTACCACAGTCCTTTAAAATAGCTGTAATCAAACCCCTACTCAAAAAACCACCCAAGACCAGATGTTTTTAACTACAGACCGATATCTAATCTCCCCTTCCTGTCTAAAATCCTGAGAAGGGTGTAGCCAATCACCTTAGAGATACATTATCAAATGATATAGCTGCACTACTCGACATTGCCCTTGCTTCCAACGAAACAGTCAGGAACTTGGGAGTGATCTTCGATCCTGATTTATCTTTTAATAGTCACTTAAAACAAATTTCCTTTCGCAAAAAGATGCTGAAAAACGAGTCCATGCCTTTGTTTCATCCAGACTGGACTATTGTAATTCATTATTATCAGGCTCCAGCAGTAAGTCATTAAAGACTCTGCAGCTTGTCCAAAATGCTGCAGCACGTGTGAGAGAGCACATTTCTTCAGTATTGGCATCGCAACACTGGCTTCCAATTAAATCTAGAATAGAATTTAAAATGATCCTCCTCACCTTCAAGGCCCTTAGTAATATGGCACCATTTTACCTTAAAGAGCTGTTAGTACCTCATAAACCCACTAGAGCGCTCCGCTCCCAGAATTCAGGTTTACTTGTCGTCCCTAAAGTCTCTAAAAGTAGAGTAGGAGCCAGAGCTTTCAGCCATCAAGCCCCTCTGCTGTGGAATAATCTACCACTTTCAGTTCGGGAGGCAGACACCATCTGTTCGTTTAAGAGTAGACTCAAAACCTTCTTTAAAGATAAAGCTTATAGTTAGAGCTGGTCCAGTCTTGTCTTAGACCTGCTCTTAGTTCTGCTGCTGTAGATCTAGAAGGTAGGGAGACACATGCCACACAGAGCTTCTCTTTCCAGCTTCTCCTTCCTCTTCTCAAATCATTATCACATCAAATAAATGAATATCTCATCAATACATGTTACTGACTTGACTTCTTCCCCGGAGTCCCTTTGCCTTATCGTCCGCAGATCCAGGGCCGCAGCCACATCGTTGATTATGAGGGTGGATTGTGTATCAGAGATCGTGATCGTAATTGTGGATTCTGTATTGCGTCGGCATCGGATGGTGGTGGTGGACCACCATCAAGGCGGCAGCTGATGATGGATCCTAATTGGCCGCAGTGGACAATGACTGAGGACTATAGTGGATCCGATCTGGATGGTGGATCATGATCTTGCTGGCTGCTGACCATAGACTATGACTGCGACAAGACTGCTTGACATAGAGTGTTTCTCCTCAGATACTCAACCATTACAGACAATAATCCATAAATTCATTGACCTTCCATTATGGTACAAACTGTTTATTCTAATCAAAGCTGTAAATACTCTGATCTCTCTGATGTTCTCTGTTACACTTGGCATCTATTGCACTTCTTTCTGTCTTCGGAGACGGATCCTCACATGTGTTTCTCTGAGGTTTCTACCATCTTTACCTGTTAAAAGAGTTTTTCCTTACTCTTGTTGAGGGTTAACAACATGTATTTTTACAGTAGCCCTGACTGGACAAACTAACCTATTGAGTTTCTATGACAGCTGAAACTGGCGCAGGTTCACTTTCATGTTTGGAGGGGGGGGGGGGGGGGGGGAGTTAAGCTGCAACATGACACTTGTATGAGAAATACATTCTAAACAATGAATCTTTAAAATTAAAAAGTGATGTCTCACAACAGAGTCTTCAGTTGGCAGGTTGGACTCTGTAGAAAACCACACAGCTCCTTCACTCCTGAGTCCTGGAGGTCGTTGTCACTCAGACCCAGGTGTGTCAGATGAGAGGGGTTTGACATCAGAGCTGAAGCCAGAGAAGAACAGCTGATCTCTGACAGTCTGCAGTCCTTCAACCTGGATAAAGAATAAAACTTAACTGTAAATTAAACTGACTTCATGTGTGAAAATAAAGGACACATATTCATTTCAGCACAGACTCATAACATGGAAGATAAATATGAAATCAGACATGTTGGACTAAAAACGAGTCCTGATTCAGTACAAATAGATTATTTGGACCCGGTCTCTGTCCTGCAGATCAGTTTAGGAAATCCAGAACTAAACTCAGTGTTTTAACAAGTAGCTGAATATTTAAAATGTCACAGATTAATTAATGAATGGATTCAAGTTATGTATGAAGACGTTTTATGTTAAATTAGGATTAAAGGAGGTGAATTGTGTATAAATGCTGTTTTATAGATATGAGATCTACAAAAGTCAGTCAGTGAACTGACCCCAGAGACTCCAGTCGACAGGTTGGACTCTGTAGAAAACCACACAGCTCCTTCACTCCTGAGTCCTGCAGATCGTTGTCAATCAGAACCAGTTTTCTCAGATGAGAGGGGTTTGACCTCAGAGCTGAAGCCAGAGAAGAACAGTTGATCTCTGACAGTCTGCAGTACACCAACCTGGATAAAGAAATATGAATATTAGAAGGTGTCCTCCTGTTGTTGTGGATCGTCATCATGTCAACACAGACTCTCAACATGCTGCTGACCTCAGTCCAGTCTGTGACCTGAAGATAAATATCAGATCAGACATGTTGGACCATTGTTTCATTCATCAGCTTCTTCTCTGTGTGTTGGTCACTGAGCAGGTTTGTGTAATTAAACACTGTTTAAAGTAGAGATGGCTCCTGAGAGTCACTTCCTGTTTGTTTCTATACTTATCAACTGTCCAACGTGTTTCAATAAGAATGTGTCTTATTTTGAAAACCTGAGGAGGACGAGTGCTCGTCCTCAGTCCACATGTTATTTACTGACACTTTCTTAGTGATCAGGAGCAGGTGAGTGCAGGTGAATGGAGTTGATGAGGTGGACGTGACTGACAGGCTGGGTGAGTGACAGGTGACTGAGGGACAGTGAGCAGAGCAGGACTGAGACAATTTAAATAAATAATGACCCAATAAGAAAGAAAGTCTGAAAGTGAAGAAGGATTTAAGGACCTCAGAGCCTCCAGTCGACAGTTTGGACTCTCCAGTCCAGAACACAGCAGCTTCACTCCTGAATCCTGCAGCTCGTTGTAGCTCAGCTCCAGTTCTCTCAGATGTGAGGGGTCTGACTTCAGAGCTGAGGCCACGACTTCACAGTGGGTCTCTGAGAGTTCACAACCATGGAGTCTGTAATTAAAGAAAATATCTGTTAGAATAAAATCAGAAAACACAACATTCATACAAAACCTGATCATGTGACCTTCACCCTGGTAAATCCCCTCTGTGCCTCATTAACATGTTAAAAACTCCTCAAGAGAATCCTTTCAGATTTGGTTCAAGCGTTTATTCAGACTGACAGAGGAACTCATTAGATACAGGTGGTCAGAGGTCAAGGTCAAACAACATGTTCATGGCCTCTTGAAGTCTCAAGTCTGTCTTTAGGGGATTTCTTCACATTTTGACCAGTTGGACTCAAAGATAAACTGATTAGATTTCAGTGGTCAAAGGTCAAAGGTCACAGTGACCTCATATTATTGTGAATGCAACATGTCAGGAACCTGGAGGGACAGACACTGCACTGGTTGGTGATGGAGTACAAACGCAGGGTGGACACACACACACACACACACACACACACACACACACACACACACACACACACACAAACACACACACACACACACACACACACACACACACACACTCATCTCCACTGATTGAACATGTTATTGATCATGTCTGGACTCACCGAGCCTTCCTGCAGTTCCTCACAGCTGGGATCAGTCTCCGTCGACCCTGGAATGATGTGTTGAACTTCTTCAGGTCCAACTCATCCAGAACCTCCTCTGACATCTGCAGCATGTAGGCCAGAGCTGAGCAGTGGATCTCAGAGAGTTTCTCCTCTGATCTGTTCTCTGACGTCAGGAACTGTTTCATCTGCTGATGAACTGAGTGGTCGTTCATCTCAGTCAGACAGAGGAAGATGTTGATGCTTCTGTCAGGAGAAACGTCATCACTCTTCATCTCCTTCAGGTTGTTGATGATTCTCTTGATGGTCTTTGGATTGTTCCCTGTCCGACCCAGCAGGCCTCCTAAGACTCTCTGGTTGGACTCCAGACTGAGGCCGTGAAGGAAGCGAACAAACAGGTCTAGATGACCATTTGTACTGGTGAGGGATTTCTCCATGGTTCTCTTCAGGAGGTCATCCAGGGAGAAGGTACTGTCTGTGTCCCCATCTGTTCCCAAGAAGTTGTTGAGTTCTTCTGTGTTCCTCTTGGTGTAACAGTGGAACATGTAGACTGCAGCCAGAAACTCCTGAACGCTCAGATGAACAAAGCAGTAGACTGATTTCTGGAAGATCACACACTCTCTTCTGAAGATCTCAGTACAAACTCCTGAGTACACCGAGGCCTCTGTGACATTAAGACCACACCGCTCCAGGTCTTCTTGGTAGAACATGATGTTTCCTTCCTCCAGATGTTTAAGTGCCAGCCTCCCCAGCTTCAGGAGAACGTCCCTGTCAGCCTCCATCAGCTGCTGTGGAGTCGTCTCATGTCCCTCACCGTACTTGTTGTTCTTCCTCTTTGTCTGAACCAGCAGGAAGTGTGAGTACAGGTCAGTCAGGGTCTTGGGCAGCTCTCCTCTCTGGTCTGTGGTCAACATGTGCTCCAGAACTGTAGCACTGATCCAGCAGAAGACTGGGATTTGACACATGATGTGGAGGCTCCTGGACGTCTTGATGTGTGAGATGATTCTGCTGCACAGCTCTTCATCCCTGAACCTCCTCCTGAAGTACTCCTCCTTCTGGGCCTCAGTGAAGCCTCGTACTTCTGTGACCCTGTCAACACATGCAGGAGGGATCTGATTGGCCGCCGCAGGTCTGGAGGTTATCCAGACGAGAGCCGAGGGAAGCAGATTCCCCCGGATGAGGTTTGTCAGCAGCACGTTGACTGATGACCTCTGTGTGACCTCAGACACAAGCTCCCTGTGGGTGAAGTCCAGAGAAGGTCTGCTTTCATCCAGGCCGTCAAAGATGAACAAAGGTTTACAGACAGCGAGCGTCTCTGCCGTGAGCTTCTGTAACTCTGGATGGAAAACATGGAGCAGCGTGAGAAGACTGTGCTGCTGGTCCTTCACCAGGTTCAGCTCCCTGAACGAAAGCACAGCCAGCAGACCCACATCCTGGTTCTCTAAACCCTCTGCCCAGTCCAGAGTGAACTTCTGCACCGAGAAGGTTTTTCCAACGCCAGCGACTCCGTTGGTCAGGACGACTCTGATGCTGCTCTGCTGGTCAGTGGAGGCTTTAAAGATGTCGTGGACCTTGATGGGAGTGTCCTGGAGGATCTTCTTCTTGGAAGCCGTCTCAAGCTGCCTCACCTCATGTTGAGTATTAACCTCTTCACTCTGTCCCTCTGTGATGTGGAGCTCAGTGTAGATCCTGTTGAGGAGGCTTCTACTTCCTGTTTCATCACTTCCTTCAGTCACATGTTCACATCTCCTCCTCACACTGAGCTTATGTTCATCTAAAACCTCCTGCAGACCACGATCTGCTGAAAGACAAGAAACAATGTGAGAGATAGAGAATCTGAGAATCTGCTGATTGTTTTCATCAGAAACAGAAAAACTACAGAAAATAAAAGCTTTTCAACTTTGTGCTTTTCTAACGATGTTAAATGTTGATGCTGTATGAAGGAACAAAATAAAACCACATGTGCTGTTGTCAGAAGTGAAGACATCAGCAGACACATGTACAGTGCTGCTCTGACCGGCTGTCTGACCTCCAGCTCCTGTTCTGGATCTTTTTCCACACTGGGGACAGGAGGAGTCTCCTGAAGAACCAGACTGGTCCCAGTATGAGGTGATGCACTGTCTGCAGAACCAGTGTCCACAGCTGGTGGAGACTGGATCCTTCAGGACGTCCTGACACGAAGCACAGCAGGACGACTGCTCCTCCTCAGAAACATGACTCCTCTTCCTCTCCCTGTGAAGACATGTCCTGATAACTCACATGTCACAGTCACAGGTTGTCATTTTGTCATGATTGATTGACAGCTTCAAGTTGACTGCAGTTAAGCATCTGAAGTCAGGCAGACTCCAGAGTAACAAGTTGGCAACTCATATTTTTATGAAGCACATTTAAACTGATTAATAATGGAGACATGAGAAGCACAAGACCAACAGGTTAAAACTAGAAATATAGCCAATTGTTTCCAGACTCATGAGGTCAGTGACCTTTGACCATTGAAATCTAAACAGTTCATCTTCAAGACCAAGTGACAAGAGATCAAAATGTGAAGGAACTTCCTCACAACAGACATGGGACATCCTGTTCAAGAGGCCAAACATGATTTGTGAGGGCACGTGACCTTCGACCTCCAAAATCTGTTGAATGAGTCTAAGAGAACATTTGTACCAAATTTGAGGAAATTCCCTCAGGGCGTTCTTGAGATATCCCGTTCACAAGAAAGGTCTGGACGGACAGAGTCAGACAACATGGGGCTTCTGTCTGCTGGGTGTCACAGAGTAAAGGGTCTCAAGTGCTTTGAGGGTCAAATATAATGAACTTTGTTTTCATTGACTTGTACAAAGCTCCAGGGTTTGATATCATAAAGACAAAAGTGTATTGGGGCAAGCTGCAGCCGTCAGGTGGAACTGGAGGATAAAACTCTGTCGTCTGCATTAAAGTTAGAAAGACGCCACAGATAGAAGGATGATGTCATGAACCTTCAACAGAGCAGATTCTAATGAGCTGAGCCACAAACACACTGGAGTCCGTTAAAGATCCTCAAAGAGAAACCTGGGAGAAGTTATTATGGTCACTGGGATTCACGGTGGTTTCTTTAGATGAGTGGATGGTGCAACTTACTTCTCTGTCAGACCTCGATGCAGAATGACTCCACCTCATTTACATTGCTAACCTCCACAGAGTAAGATGAGTGTGACCCCTGGTTCCTAATGAGAGAATCTTCTTCACCTGGTTTAAGAGCCCATCTCCTGTTACAAGCAGTGACCTCAACTAAATAAACAGAGAGCAGTTTGGAGGTTGAAGGTTTGTGGTCTGTTACTTTATGTGTGAGGTGGAAATATATTAACATTAATGTGTTTAAATCTAAAACACAGTAATGTTGATGTTGCCTCAGACTATTCTTCCACCTGTGTCTCTGAAGATCACCTGTTGGATCAGCTGGGGCCCTGCAGCTACTCCGTCCCCCTTTGTCCACAATTCATGTGGTTTCTTCTAAGATAATGTTACGAGAACAAAGTGACCTCAGTGGTCAGCATCAACACACCAACATGAAAAACATATTTAGAGCTACAAGCAGTGACCTCCACCAATAAACACTGAGAGAAAGTGGACAGTTTGCAGGTTCACATGTTTGTAGCAGGTCTCTTACTCTGTGTGTGAGGGTCCAGGTTCACCACTGAACAACAGAGGATGTTCCATGGACCAGTCACTCTTCAGAGACAGACAGCTGGACCCTGGAGACTCTGCTCTCAGTCTGTGGTCCTGACCTCTGCAAACACAAACATGTTTTTATTCAGAACACATCATTCACTGGTTCATTCTCTGAGGATTCAGTTTGGAGCTTCACATGTTTGTAGCAGGTCTCTTACTTTGTGTGTGATGGTCCAGGTTCATTACTGAAGTGTGGAGGCTGATGCATGGACCAGTCACTCTTCAGAGACACACAGCTGAACCCTGGAGACTCTGCTCTGTCCTCTTTCACATGACCACTCATCTTCAGTCTGAGAAGAAAAACACTTTGAGCTCAAAGGAAACAACACACACACACACACACACACACATACACATACACACACACACGCACAAGCACACGCACACGCACACGCACACACACACACACACACACACTAATAAATATACACAAAGTATTGCAGTTATACAACTTTATCTGTTCATTGCACAATATTCACATTAATATTAATTCATATTTACAGCATATGTTCAATCTTTATCTTCTCAGTTCAACAATGTTCTTCAGAGTTCTGCTACTGCAGCACAATGTTTTTTACAAAGGCTTTGACTTTAGTATATAGTCATAAATATGAATATTACCTTGTATATAAGTACATATTGAACATTAGCTCTACAGCTGTCAGTCACTCACTTCCATTATGTGTGATAAGAACTGACCCTAACCCTTATTAATTGCTTATGTTCGCTTTGTCACATCAGAATCACTCTGTGAAGATTTTCTGTTTTGCAAGTACATTCAAAGTAGGGCCACAGCTGAAGAGCTCTTTAAGCTTCTTGACTGTTACATGACAGAACATGGACTGAAGTGGGGAAACTGTGAAGGTGTTTGCACGGATGGAGCACAGACCATGGCAGGGAAAAGGAGGGGATTGCAGGCACTGATCACGCAGGTCTCGCCAAATGCGCAATGGACCCACTGTGCTATACACAGAGAAGCTCTTGCGTCAAAGCAGCTTAGTCCTGAACTAAACAATGTTTAGGCCGATGTTGTTAACGTGGTCAACTTCATAAAAACATAAAAACAAGGAGATGGGCGCTCAACATTCAGCAGTGCTGTTTCACAGCGAAGCGCGGTGGCTCTCGAGAGGTAAAGTGTTGTCGCGAGTCTTTGAGCTCAGAGAGCAGTTTTTGATGGAGGAGAGGATGCATGAACTTGCAAGCAAGTTCAGCGATGGACTATTCATGATGAAACTGGCCTACCTCAGCGATGTATTTGGAAAGCTGAATGAATTAAATCTTCAGCTTCAAGGCAGAGACAAGCACCTTCCACACCTGGCTGACAAGATCAGTGCATTCACACGAAAGCTTGAGATGTGGGGCAGGCGACTTGATCAGGGAAATACTGATTCCTTTGAGAATCTGAGTGAGTTTGCTGACACCAGTGGTACTGGAGCCACCACAGTGATTCCATGTCTGAGGGAGCACATCTCTTCCCTGAGAGGATTCTTTCAAAAGTACTTCCCAAACAACATTGCTCAGTACGACTGGGTGAGAGATCCGTTCAATGCATCACCACCTGCTGATTTCAGCTCTACTGAAGAGGACCAGTTCATTGAGATGACATCTGACTCCAGCCTGAGGCTGAGGTTTACAGCAAAGACACTGAGTGAATTCTGGATTGGCGTGGAGAAGGAGCATCCACTCATAGGGCAGAGGGCTGTGAAGATTCTGCTTCCCTTTGCAACATCCTATCTCTGTGAGATGGGCTTTTCTGCTGTGGCCTCACTTAAATCAATATTGAAAATGATTTAAGAGTGGCATTATCAAGCTTAAAACCCCATTTTGACAAGTTGTGCAGTGTAAAACAGTCTCATTGCAGCCACTGATACAGTTGACAAGACTTGAGTTCTTAGAAATTAACTTGCCCATATTTCTTGCCAAGTTTCTGCATGTGTTATTTTTGGTTGAACTTTATCATCTTGGAAACAAAGTGATTATAATTTAATTAATTTTTTCTCTATTTTAGAAATAGCACGGACTGATGGAGGAATGTAGTGATTGTTCATGTACATGTTATTTAAGTACACAAGTTAAACGTGAAAAAGGTATTGCACTATTTTTTGTAAGCAGCACACAGATTGATGTGGCAAAGCAGTGAAAATTGTCACAAAAAAAAGTTTTAAATGGTCATCACAAATTCCTGAAGGTGATGTGAAGTTATTGTTCATGTACATTTTATTTAAGTACACAAGTTAAACTTGGCAAAGGTATTGCACTATTTGTTGTAAGAAGCACACAAACATGTAGCAAAGTAGTGACACATTTCACAAAAAGTTGTTTTAATTGCTTATCAGAAAAATTCCTGAAAGTGATGTGAAGTTATTGTGTTTGTTATTTAAAATACGCAAGTTAAACTTGGCCTATTTTGTCATAATTTTGTTGGGGCAGGGGAGCTGGTGGGGCATGACAAATATTCTCGCTCATAAGTGGGGCATGACAGAAAAAGTTTGAGAACCACTGGGTTAAAAGCAGAGGTTAAATTTCCCTACAATTGCATGTCTGTGCATGTGTTTGGGACAAATGAATGTATCTTAATCTTAATCTTTGTAGGTTTAACCCTAACCCTTGACTGACAGAAGTTCATCCTGAATCTTCTTCTCTCTAAAGTCCACGAGTAGAAAACTGACCCAGAGTCAGTGACAGTGAAATAATATGAATGAATAATATAAATGTAGCTGAACACTCACCAGCTTCAGACTTCACGTCTCCTCCGTCTGCTCCTTGAAGTTAGAACGAGTCTGAACACTTTCACTTCCTCTCTGCAGGTACTGGAGATCGATCAACTCGATGAAATTGTTCTAATAACTCAGTGTTTATTGATAAAGTGTAAAGTGAGAACAGGTCAGAGGAGGAAACACACCAGACTTATCTCTCTCTCTGTCTCTCTCTCTGTCTCTCTCTCTCTGCTCTTCCTCCTTATAATCACTCATCTTCAGTCTGAGAGGAAAAAAACAGAGCTCACAGGAATCAGGACAAACCAGTCTGTTCATGAAACACACCCAAATATACCAAGCAAGGACACACACACACACACACACACACACACACACACACACACACACAAGTTATTGTAACATATGAACTCAGTGTTTATTGTTAAAGTGTAAAGTGAGAAAAGGTCAGAGGAGAAAACACACCGGACTCTCTCTCTCGCCCTCCCTCCCTCCCTCCCTCCATCAATCCCTCTCTCTCTTTCTCTATCCATCCATCCCTCTCTCTATCCATCCCTCCCTCCCCCTCCCTCTCTCTCTGAACTACAAACCACACAATGGGACTACACGGCGCCCAGAGATGACGTCAGTAACTACGGACGGACGTGCCTTATGACTAGAAACCATTTCTTGATTTTCCAGACACTTCAGATGTTTTATCCAGATCCTGTTTGATATTGAATGAAACACATTTGTTACCAGAACTCAAACGACTGCGGTTTGTGGAGATTTAACTCGTTTTCTTCTCCGGTAGAAATGAGTTGCATCAGCCGCCATGACAGGACCCCGCCTGTCGCCAATGCGAGCTTAAAACCGGATGATTCATTCTAAATACGCGTCCTGTGCTCAGAATATTCGGTTAATAACAAATGTTAGTTTGGAATAAAACTCCATATATTTAATGACGGATTACAGAAAAGATAAATAACGTATTCCCCTCTTGATCAGGCATTCGCCGCAGCTGCCTTCTTCATTTCCTTTCCATTCAAGATGGCGGGTGACGAGTCTGGAACAACGCTGGGTCAGCCTCATCTGGCCAAACAAGACCTCGCGGCTCTGGTGAGTGTTCTGGCCGGGACACCGGGTTACAGGGTCGGGACACCGGGCTCCGGCGTCGGTGTCCGTCGGTGACCGGGCTCCTGAATGCTCCCGGTGCTTCGCGGTAACCGTCGCCGGCGCCGCGTCGCCTCCAGCCGGCACATGACGCCAGGCCCGGCCCGGGGAGACAGAGAGACGCTTCAGCTTAATTCATATTAATTCATATTAACAAGTGAACATGTGGATGTTCTCAGCCACGTGTTTCCTCCGCTGGTAACATCCAGATGTTCACCTGCTAATGTGAATTAAATTGATGGCGACGTTTAACTAAAATCCGGACATATGTCTTGAGTCGTCGTGATGGATCATATCTGTGTTTACAGGTTTTAACCACAAACAACCACACAGATATTTATACAAACAGTTACACGTGGTTATATGTTTGAGGGACAGATGGTGGTTGTGTCTCAATCCTAATGTAGGATGTGATCGAAACTCCAGAATGACGAGAGATTAAAAACTGTTAGTAAAGGAAGGAGTCAGAGTGTGTACTTAATATACACACCTTACACTGTAGTGGTTCGTGTAGACATGTAAAGCGAAGGATGATGGCACCAGCAGGTATAAAACAAAAAACGTGAGGCGTACTTCACGCGTTTCTATCACGAGACAAATTTATATTGTGATGTAATATGGATTTTGATTTGAATAGAAATAACTCAACTAATACGGACGTTTTATTATTTAATGAGTTGTGTAACTTCATCGTGTTCATGTACTTGCTTTTAATTACATGTTTTATCAAATGGTAAAAACTCAGAGCAACAACAGCCACACAGATTAGTCGCACGTTTGCCAAATTAAATATTTTCATCTAAGCAAAGATGTCCAGTTGTTGTGGGGGACTGTCTATGTCCTCCTCCTCCTCCTCCTCTTCCTCTCATTCATCCCTGGTGCTCTGCTCACAGGGACAACCTGTTCAATTCCACGTTGTCTCTCAGTGTGATAACCATAATGTGTGTAATTGTTTTCCAGAATGTGTCCAGCCTGACGCCTCTGTCTCCAGAGATCATCAGCAGACAGGCCACCATCAATATCGGTAAGGGAATCTCTCCTTGGCTTTGATTGTATTTGAATCACGCTGCATCACCGGCTCCCTTCATAAAGACTGTGTTTGAACTCCCCTCCGTCCAGGGACCATCGGTCACGTGGCCCATGGGAAGTCCACAGTGGTGAAGGCCATCTCTGGTGTCCACACCGTCAGGTTCAAGAATGAGCTGGAGAGGAACATCACCATCAAGTTAGGATATGCTAACGCTAAGGTAAGCAAGCGACTGGTTCTCTGTTCAGATTCCAGAGCCTCATCCCTCGTTCAGAGAAGCTGATGATCACTTTCCTTTCTACCCTCCCATCTTGTCCTAGATCTATAAACTAGATGACCCCAGCTGCCCTAGGCCCGAGTGCTACAGGTCGTGTGGCAGCAGCACTCCAGATGAGTTCCCCACAGACCTCCCCAGCACCAAGGGCAACTTCAAACTGGTCAGGTAAGACTGGAGGGGGAGGATGGTCTCGTCCAGGAAGCTGTTGTTTCAGCTCCGCCTCAATTCGTCATTTAAAAATCTGTCAAATATTGATCCATCATTGGAACTGTTTTATTTTTTCTCCTAGACATGTGTCTTTTGTGGACTGTCCTGGTCACGACATCTTGATGGCGACTATGTTGAACGGAGCAGCTGTCATGGACGCAGCCCTCCTGCTGATCGGTAAGCATCTGATTAAACCACCGAGACGACAAACTGTTTTTAAATCCCAGTTTGGTTGGAAATCCTCTGAGTGTTGCTCATCTCACTTTCCACCAGCGGGCAACGAGTCGTGTCCTCAGCCCCAGACGTCCGAGCACCTGGCAGCCATAGAGATCATGAAGCTGAAGCACATCCTCATCCTGCAGAACAAGATCGACCTGGTGAAGGAGAGTCAGGCCAAGGAGCAGTACGAGCAGATCCTGGCCTTCGTACAGGGTGAGTCCAAACAGGCAGCTTGACACATTATGGGACATGTGGTCCTGGATCTTCTCCTGAGCCTCCTGGTAACATGTGTGTAACATGTCAGAGTGAGTCCATGTGAGGAACCAGCAGGACAATGAGTGGAAGCTTCCCAGTGAGCGAGTGGACGTGTTGATGAGGTTTCTAACACGTGACGTGAAACTGGAAGAACACAAACATCTCAGGATGAAGAAGAGGAGCCGGACATGTAGAAGATGAAGACGTCCACTTGGAAACACAAGGAGATTCCAGATCTTCTGGTGATGAGGGCCGACGCCGGTGTGGAGGAGCTGGAAACAACAACACTGATCTTTCCACAGCAGAGTTCATAAGTCAGGTCCCGCCTCCTGCTGCTCTACAGGCTCCGCCTCCTGCTGCTCTACAGGCTCCGCCCCTCACCTGGATGTTCCTCACATGTTGCTCTGAATGAGTCGGACTCAACAACCTGCTGATTCTCATGTGAGACATCGAGTCGAGACGTCCCTGACATCTTCTGTTTTGTGTAACGTTGTCCTGCAGGCACCGTGGCAGAGGGAGCTCCCATCATTCCCATCTCAGCCCAGCTGAAGTACAACATCGAGGTGGTTTGTGAGTACATCGTCAAGAAGATCCCAGTGCCCATCAGAGACTTCACGTCCGAGCCCAGACTCATCGGTGAGTAACCCCCCCACGTTCCGGTGTGCATCGTGTTTTAGTCTCAGCCTTTTGGTGTCTGATCAAACTGTCGTGTTCCATATCTCAGTCATCAGATCCTTTGATGTGAACAAACCCGGCTGTGAAGTTGATGACCTGAAAGGGGGCGTGGCAGGAGGAAGTATCCTCAAGGGCGTGCTCAAGGTGAGGATCTAGAAGGGAGAAAGGTTAAACTTACAACCATCAGTTCAGTAACGACCCGTTATTGTATCTGTGTTTTCTTTTAATTTACAGTGAAGTCTAATAAAGTTCCGGTTAAGCTTTAAAATATCAAGTCCTGAGATATTGGAAAATTCCGATGGTTCCTTGTACAGAGTTCAGATCCGATGTGATTTGTCCTCTGTTTGAGTCGTTCTCCTCTGACCTGTGGTCCTGCTCTGTGACCTCCAGGTGGGGCAGGAGATCGAGGTGCGACCAGGGATCGTGTCCAAGGACCAGGAGGGAAAGCTGATGTGCAAACCCATCTTCTCCAAGATCGTGTCTCTGTTCGCCGAGCACAACGACCTCCAGTACGCTGCGCCCGGGGGCCTGATCGGTACGTCCACGCTGACCCGGCTCAGCATCGGGTCGGGGAATGTGTTGTTCTGGTCACAGTGGGTCGGAACCTGCAGTCAGAAGATCTCCTGCACTTTTTCAAATCCAGAAATCTGTTAAAACTGCAGCAGAATGGGAGAACGTGTCCTGGGGATGCAGGGATTAGAATCTCATCTTGAAGTTGTATGATTTGTGTCTACGTTCAGGTGTGGGCACAAAGATCGACCCAACGCTGTGCCGGGCCGATCGTATGGTGGGTCAGGTGCTCGGAGCCGTCGGAGCGCTGCCAGAGATCTTCACCGAGCTGGAGATCTCCTACTTCCTGCTCAGGAGGCTGCTGGGAGTCCGCACAGAGGGAGACAAGAAGGCTGCCAAGGTGAGCCGTCGGTGTCAGTAGTGAAGTTCAGACACCTGGAATGTTTTGGTTGTGTTGAGGTGAAGAGTGGAATCGACCAGGAGCCAGTGACTTCTTTTCTCTTGTGATGACCTCCTCTCGTGTCTCTGACCCTGCAGGTCCAGAAGCTGTCGAAGAACGAGGTGCTGATGGTGAACATCGGCTCCTTGTCGACAGGCGGCCGTGTCAGCGCCGTCAAAGCCGATCTGGCAAAGATCGTCCTCACCAACCCGGTGTGCACAGAGGTCGGAGAGAAGATCGCTCTGAGCCGACGAGTGGAGAAACACTGGCGGTAAGGACCAGGGCGTCTGGTGAAACATCTAGAGACTGAAGCTCTCGCTCAGAACAGCAGCTTCGTTTGCCTCTAAGTCCAAAACCAAACAAACCCAGAAACTTTACTACTTCTCCATTACGACAGATATGACTGGCTGCAGAGATGTTTCATGAATCTGGTGTAAACCTTCTCCATCACATTCAGTGTTCTAACCAGACGTCTCCTCTTCTCTCCTGTCAGTCTGATTGGCTGGGGGCAGATCAGAAGGGGCGTGACCATCACACCCACAGTGGACGATGACTGAGGAGCAGGAACCGGGACGTCGGCGTCACCCCCCCCCCGTCAGCAGGACAACAACCATCTCCTCTTCTTGGCTTTTCTTTTTGGTTTTAGTTCCCCCCACACGGAGGAAGGGGACAGAGTGAGGACATGTTTGAAGACGCCTCCTCGCTCTGCTCTTCTTTCTCTGCAGACACGTGAGAGCCTCACAGAAGTTTCCTGTTTACTCTGCAGGTGAAGGAGGACGGAGGAGGAGCCGAGGAGCTTTAGACTGATTCAGTGCAGAGATGTTCCTGTACTGTCCACAGATTCCACTAATAAAACACATTTGGAAGAAATGTCAGTGTTTGGTTTCATTCATGTTACAAGTCGTCCAGAGATCAGCTGACAGAAGGGCTCAGAAGGATTGATACTGTGATCAGAGCAAACATCTCATCCAAGTAACTATGTTTCACTGGAATTCTTTTTTTCATTTAAAAGAATAATGGCAGCTTTTTGCCTTTTTTAAATGGAAAAAATAATGTAAGAGGTCTGTTCACTGAAAAGTCAGATTATTAAGTGGAAACTGGAATGTTCAGGATTCTAATGTGGAAGACGACTGAAGTAAATACAAAATGTGTGATATTCAGTGACAGATGTATTTATAGACACAGAAATTCAGATTCATTAGGATCAATGTTTTTTTCTAAATACCTGAACAAATTTAAATATGGAATATATATATCTATATATCTATATCGGTAAAACATATTTCTGACTGCACCCGTCCAGTTGGTCTTCAGGTCGGGACTGATTTAGTTTTTGTGAGACTCTGGTTCACTGATTGAGACCATTTGCTTTGTGATGAGTTCATCTGTTTAAAAGATGAAGAGCTGAACGTCCTCCGGATGGTTTTCAGGTCTCAGAGGAAAGTCTGTCCCCTGTACCTCAATGTCCCCTTTGTCCCCTGTACCTCAATGTCCTCTCTGGCTCCTGTACCTCAATGTCCCCTCTGGCTCCTGAGGGGCTCAGAGGACTGTCTGTCCCCTGTACCTCAATGAGCCCTCTGTCCCCTGTACCTCAATGTCCCCTTTGTCCCCTGTACCTCAATGTCCTCTCTGGCTCCTGTAACTCAATGTCCCCTCTGGCTCCTGAGGGGCTCAGAGGACTGTCTGTCCCCTGGGTGGCTCTGCAGGTCTCCGGCTCAAAGGACAATGTCCCTCATTAATAAACATCCACTGACACTGGGACAGTCTGGTATATTTAGTTCATTTAAAACCATTTTCACTTGCATTTATTTTGAAAGTGCATGAAATGATCAAATTGTAAAATATAACTGTATCAAAGGATCATATTGTTCATAAGGTCCATGTAGTAGTTATAAAAACGAAGGACACACGCACACACACACAATGAAGATGATTTACTGAAGGTGTTGACGCACTTCCGGGATGATCCACCTGACGAGCACGAGACGAGACGTCACCAGGTGACACGAGTCCAGATCTGACTAGACTGTCTGTATGTAGATGAAACTACAGACTGTCTGTAGTTAGATTTAACCGCGGACTGTAGATAGCAGCTGAACGAACGACGGAAGCCTTCCTCCTCCTCCTCCTCTTCCTCCTCTTCCTCGCTCAGGTGTTTAAAGTCTCATGGATCCTGCAGGTGAGACGAGCTCCGTCAATCCAACACGAATCCTCGGATTCTATCAAAACCAACACAGAAGGTTTTTCTCCAGTTCAGTTTTGGATCAAACAATAATCAATATTCAGATCCTGACTTTCTGTTAACTTGTAAAAAGTCTATTCAGTCGTTCAACCTGTTAAATCACGTTCATCTTCCTTGTTAATCAATTATTAGAATGAAACTTTAAACATTCATGTTTTACGTTTAACACTGAATGTTTGTTTCTGGACTTTAAACAACAACGATTATGTATTTCAGGTCAATTCATATAGAGGACAAAGAAACGACAAGTATGAATAAATGAGTAACATTAAATAAATAGCATAAATGTAGAAATATAGAATTGAAATCTAAAAATTCAATATTGATTAAATAAATAAAATTGTCTACATAGACTTAAAACAATCCAATTTCTATAAACTTTAACACTTCATGTCAATGTGTAAGAGCAAATTATCCCTAATAGAAAACACTGAAACAGATTGACAGATGACTTTCTAATGCATTTTGAATTTTTACATCTTTCTATATATGTTATGATTGAATTTGGCTTTTTTTGTTTCTTTAAATTGTCTTTATCCTGTTTTATCTTTCTTGTGGAACATTTATCCAAATTCCTTCTCTTTAACTTTTGTTTCATTCTTTTCTGACCTGCGAGGGAAATGTCCTTCATGTTCATACCTCAGTGGTTTACTGAGGAAACACAAACAAGCACTGATTCCCACTGACGAGTCACTTCATGGACCTGGACACATTTCATTTTCAGAATACTTTCATGTGCAAAAGCATAAAAGGATGAATGAATGAATAAATAGCTGTTGTAACAAAAGAATCTTCTGGACCTGTTTCCTGTCTCGTGGGTCAGGTGGTCAGCGTGGGCGTGACGCTCCGAGGCGTTCCCCTCTCGACATCATCATGAGCCAGATACGCCGGAAGCGCACGGCCTCCGACAGGAAGCCGCTCGGACGCTTCCTGTCCCGGACGTCGGAGCGGACGGGGGGGATTCCTGAGGACGGGGAGTCGGGGGGGCGGGAGGAGAGAGCACCGAGCTCAGGTGGGTTTCCACAGATGAGACCTTTTCCTTTTCCTCGTGGTGAGACTGTCAGAGCACAGATCGGCTTCAAGAGATCTTCTACTGTGTGTGTGTGTGTGTGTGTGTGTGTGTGTGTGTGTGTGTGTGTGTGTGTGTGTGTGTGTGTGTGTGTGTGTGTGTGTGTGTGTGTGTGTGTGTGTGTGTGTGTGTGTGTGTGTGTGTGTGTGTGTGTGTGTGTGTGTGTGTGTGTGTGTGTCTCAGGAGCAGAAGAGGACGAGCGAGACGTCAGCTGGGGTCGAGTGTGTGTTTTCCTGCAGAGGCTCGGGAAGAAGGCCGACAGCAGGAGCCTCAGTCTGGCTCACTGTGATGTGACCGCTACAGACCTGCTGGAGCTAGGTACACACGCACACACACACAGACACACACACACAGGCACACACACAGACACACACACACACAGACACACACACACACAGTAACACACACACGCACAGGCACACACACAGACACACACACACACAGTAACACACACACGCACAGACACAAGCACCTGAACAACTTTATAACCGAGAGAGGAGCCGGAGTCACAAAGTTAGTTTCACGAGACTAAAGGTTCAGAGGAGCTGGGAGGACTGAAACCTGCTGCTCCAGGATCAGTTCAGGTTCTGTGCACACGGTCATGGCTGTGCTGGTTTCCCACCTGTTCCCTCCTCAGCCACGTTGCTCCAGTTCCTGCCTCAGCTGGAGGAGATGGACGTTTCCTGGAACGAGCTGATTGGTGGAAGTCTGCAGGCGCTGACCTCTCACCTCCATCTTGTGGGCGGGGCCAGGACGCTGAGGCTGTGCGGCTGCAGGCTGAACGCTGATGATGTCACTGCACTGGGTGGGACATGTTGATGGTTTCCTCTCCGGTTCTCCGGTGTCTGTCAGATGATGTGAAACCCGAGAGCAGCTTGAACTTGTGGTTCTGCAGGTGAAGCCCTCGGCTGCGTCCCACACCTGGAGATCCTGGATCTGTCCTGGAACGGAGGGGTGGGAGGCGGAGGGTTGCAAGGCCTCCTGGGTAAAGTCCCCCCCCCACTGAGGGAGCTCCGCCTGGTTTCCTGTCAGCTCTCTGCAGCTGATGCTTCGGCTCTGGGTGATAAACCAAACTCCATTAACACATTTATAAGAACGGAACGATAGAGCGATCGCTGTCAGAAAGACATTTCCCATGATGCCCTGAGGCACAGCCCTGATGCTCTGTGTGTGTTGTCTGTCCTCAGGGGGGGTTCTGTCCTCTCTGCCCAGACTCTCGGTGCTGGACGTCTCCTGTAACCCTCGTCTCTCGCAGGGCGGCGGCGGGGGCGGCGGCTTCAGCGACCTGGCCGCCGCCCTCTGCCACGCCCCCTCCCTCACCACACTTGGACTGCAGGCCTGCGGTCTGTCCTCCAGCTGCCTGGACGCTCTGGGTAGGACATCTTCTCTCGGTGTGTGCTCTCATCAGAGTGTGTTTGAGCTGATGACATGTCGCCCCCTCTGTCCTACAGGTGGTTCGCTCCGCCAGCTCCCCTCCGTGCGCGAGATGGACCTGTCCTGTAACAAGGGACTCTCTGGAGGACTGCACCCCCTCACCGTCCACCTGGCTCACCTCCCACGCCTGGAGAGCCTGGACCTTCACCTGTGCTGTCTCACACACACTGACCTGGAGGCCCTCAGTACGTTGGTCTGTGTGTGTGTGAGTGTGTGTGTGTGTGTGTGTGTGTGTGCATGTGCACGAGCAGCAGTCATGTGACCCCTTGTCTTCAGTCCAGGTGCTCCCCTCTCTGACGGCGCTCACAGAGCTCAACGTGTCGTCCAATCAGGAGGCAGGAGCTGTCGTTCACGCGCTGGTCTCCGCCCTCCCTCTGACGCAGATGAAGCGTCTGCCGCTGAACAGCTGCCGCCTCAGTGAGGAGTCCTTCACCGCTCTGGGTACAAATACACTACTGGTACTACGATTACTACCAGTACTCCTCCTAGTACTGCTGCTGTGGTAGAGCTGCTTCTTCAGTCGGGCAGCTGCAGTTCTTCAGAACTCGGCTGCTCTGGCTGCTCTGGCTGCTCTGGCTGCTCTGGCTCACGGCTCTTTTCGTACAGGGTTGAATTGTCTCCTGATTGTGGCTCCAGGGTGAACGTGTGTCGTTGTTCTGACCTGGAGGAGTTGTGTGTGTAGTTGTTCTGACCTGGAGGAGTTGTGTGTGTCTGTGTGTCTCAGCCCTGGCTGTGCCCTTCCTCCACACTGTGGATGTGTCCTGGTGCAAAGCGGTGGGGGGTCGCGTGGCTCTTCTCCTGGACGCTCTGCAGCCGGCGCTCGTCCAGGAGCTTCGTCTCAGCAGCTGTGAGCTCTCCACCGAGGACCTGCAGCACTTAGGTAACAGCCCAACAGGGACAGCAGCTGTTTGTGTTCAGGTGCTTCCATTTCTCAGAATGAAGATAAGTGTCCTGAGGTGTTGGTGGAGGGAGAGAACCTCCCCCCCCAGGGTCCAGTGCAGTATGAGAGTAAACGTTCTGACTTCTTCACCCTGGTGACCTGTGAGTGATGATCTCCCTAACTCTCCCCCCCCCCGTGTGTCTGGTGCAGCCGTGGTCTGCAGACGTGGTTGTATGTCGTCTCTACTGGTTCTGGATCTGTCCTACAACGGTTCGGTGGGCTCCGCCGGCTGGTCCGCCCTGTTCGAGGCCGGAGGCCTGGGCTCGCTGGAGGACGTCGACCTCAGCCTGCGACCTTCGACCTCGGCCTCCTGCTCGGCCTGGCTGCCGGCGCTGCTCTGTGCTCTGCCTCGCCTGCCGGCGCTGACCCGGCTGGCCATGCAGCGCTGGACCATGAGCTCCCGGGAGCGACAGCAGCTGAGCCACAGCGCCAGGAAACGGAACGTCCTGCTGGAGCTGGATCCAGACTCTAGAGACACAGCTTCATCAGGTCAGACGACCAATCAGGAGAGTCCAGAGGAGTAGGCACCTTGGAGGGAATCCAGCTAATCTGATCTCGTTTAGCTGGATTATCAAACATGGAAGATTTAACAGCATTAAAGTAAATATCATAAATATAAACTAACTTTGTGATCCCAACAGATTATTCTTACAACACAGAGAAATGTGGATCTGATGCTTTTGTCTTCTCAGGTCTGGAAAATACTACAAATCATTTTCAGGTGTTTTTCCTTTAGAAACTTTTTAGAAACTTTCTTGGCAAAGTTAGAATCCACAGCTTCGGCTGAACTGACAGATACAGAGACTACAAATCAAAGTGTTGGTCAAATGTTTCATTGACAAGAAGTCGTCCTTAAAGTACTGAGTTAGTATTCAGTGTATGACAGCTGTGGAGGAACAACCTCGAACATTTAATTGGTTCATCACTTCCTCCTGGTCGACTGCTCACGTCATCGATCACACGTCCTCTGCTTCCTACGAGCTTTAATCAGTATTTAAGTGTAATTGGTTTGGAATCATTCAATTGAACAACACATAGGATTTTAGGTCAGTATGTTTGATTGACAGTCGGTGCTGAAGTTCATAGATGAATTTTTGGAAACTTGAACTTTTAGCACAATGTACTTTTACGAGTTGATTCTGTGCATTAAAGATTAAACTGTAAACATGAAGCTGGAATGAAGATTTTCATCTTTGATAAAGAATTCAGTTTAATGTTTAGAAGATTATCCAACTAATCTATATCTCTGCTAATGTTTAGAAATGAACCTGAAACTTTGATATTTGACAGTGAACGTGTGATAACACATTCTGATTGGATTTTCACCTGATATATTGTATTTGAAAGTTTCTGATGTAAGTTAATGTTCAGTTACATTTAAAACTTATCAAGCAGCATCAGTTTGTTTTTACTTTTATACTGAAATCAAAGTTAAAGGATTTTGTTTCCATGAAGATGAGAATTTGAATGCACAGACAGTATTCAGAAAACCCACAGTAATAATAAAAGTATATAAGCGTAGTTTTAGTAAAACAGAAATAAATTCAATAATTAACAAGTCTCATTTTTTGTCACATCCACTGAGACAAACACTTTGTTTTATTTTCCTTGTTCATCTTGGATACAGTAGTGAAGTTGGGACTCTCTGTACAAGTGATGCAGACGTTTGATCCAAAAATAAAAGGAAATAAAACCATGAAACAAGCAAACAGCTAAATTCAAGTTGACAGAAAAACTGTGACGTATTTTTTTTAACTTGAAGCACAAACATTTCTTCTAAAACCTGAAACAGTTGCTTTAAAAAGCAAACGCTAACTTAAGGAAAGGACACTGAAGCAAAAAGGTTGGTTTGCATTAACAGAGCAGTGGTCACATGTCAAACACCTACAGGTGACGAGGGGTCAATAAAATAATCACTAAGCTCCTAACTACAGACAAATCTATCAAAACAATGTCTGTTCCATTACACATCAACATTTAGATCGGATTAATATCTTGTGTTAGTAGCTCATCTGGAGCTGAGCTGTAAAATGAAAGAAGCTCCAGACGCACGTCTCCGTCCAGGAGGACGTAGAATCTGTTTCTCATGAAGTCCAGTATCAGCAGATACTGGATCCCTGCAGGGACGTCACATGACACGGCTCTAACGAGGAGGGCTTCAGATTGTGAAGAACATTTTCACCTCTTAGCAGATTGTACTGATTTAACTCAGGAACCTTAAACTGTGAGAGATGCACAGACTCGATTCTGAAATTATCCCGACCCCTGAACATGACCAGAAGACTCCTGCTGCTTAGAGCTGCTTGCAGACACAGACTGAACTCTGGGTAATCTTCTGAAATTATCTAGAGCGGCTGTATGTGAGAAAACAAAACGTCTGAGTCATGTACGTCTGAAATGAGTATGAACAAAATGGGACAATCGATTAATAGTTCAGGGAGAGATGTTAGGAGGTCACTGACGTTGGAAGAGAAACTGGGATTTAATGGAAAGACAACAACCTGCAGATTCCTGGAGATGTTCTGTTCAGACAGATAATTCTGTCCTCATGGTTCCAACCTGTGAGAACTGCTCCAGGATCTAGACGTGGAGGTCCGGTCGCTTTCTTTTGGATTTCCTGTTTCAATTGACGATGTGACTTTTCCTCCTGGTGGAAATGTGACTCGAGAGAACAGCTTTCCTCTTCTTCACAGCTCAGGTCTCACGTGTGTAGCTTGGGCCAACGTTTGAAAAACTAATACAAATAAATTAAACTGAGACGTGAAGATGCCGCTTGATGTCGGCAGACGTTCAGACGACTGTTTATCCAGATTAATTAAACCACTTTATTATAAATCAGCTGTAACTCGTCACTGAACCAGGAAACTCCGCCCACACCTGCAGCTCAGGACAGGAAGTCGAAGGTAGACCAGGATTAACACGAAGTTTGTTGAAACAGATTGAATTTTTACCTCCTGCTCGTTTTTGTTCCAAAATCCCAGTTTCCTTTCAAGGTCAACGTGTTTGTTTCCTGACCGAGACGAGACGAAGAACAAAACTATAAAAATTAGACCCGAGTTGTTGAACCCACTTTTCTCCTTCACGACCCTTTGACCCTAAACCCGTTGAAGCCGGTTTGATAGAACGCTGAACTCGAGCCCGGACGCAGACGCTTGGTGTTAAAAAGAGAAACGTTCCTCGATGGTGAGCTCCGACCGGGCCTCACTGCTGGGGGGGGTTGTTCTCGGTGTCCACCGTCCTGATGATGACGATCTGCTCCAGACTCTGGGCGGGGGAGGGCGGGGGCCGCAGCTGCTCCACCAGAGCGTGGAGGGTGTCCGAGTTGATGGTCTGCTCCTGGTCGGCGTCGAAGGTCACCTGGTCGGCGGCGGTGGCGATGGGGAGGTCGGCCGGCTCCGCCTTCAAGCTCTGGATGATGTCATCCGACTCAGTGGTGCCGGGGGCCTCTGTGGGGGGAGCCGGGGCTTTGGGGGTGGGGGGCTCAGGGTTGGCCGGCTCTCCTTCAGATATGGACGCCAAGCCTTTGTTCTCCTGGGAAAGTTTGTTCTGGACGAAGGCCATCGGGTGACTGGAGGCCAGGAGGACCACTGCTCAGACACACACAGGAACACACAGACACACACAGGAACACACAGGAACACACAGACACACACAGGAACACAAAGTGAGAAGAGGAACCCAACACAACCTTCACTTTGTGTAACTAGAAAAGATTAAGATCACAGCACGAGGATCGTCAGCTTTGTGTAGCGTGTTAAACACTGAATCCTCTTCATTGTGGGTCAGAAACACACAAAGCCCATTGGCTCACCAGCTCTGGCTCTCTCCTTGTGTTGCCGCACTTCGTCAGCGTGAGCCTTCTCCTGGTGCTTGATCATGTTCTTCACGCTGGCAAACCGGTTTCCACACAGAAGACACTGCACACCGCTGCTCCCCTCTGGAAGACACACAAACAACCACACTGAATCACACGTTCATCTAACAAAACAACACTACAACGTGTGAGTTGTGTACGAGGCTGTGGAAACTCACCCGGGTGATGTCGTCTCATGTGTTTCTTTAAGTCAGAGGACGTGGCAAAGCGGGCGTCACACTTTGGTGTCGGACATTTGTACGGAGTCTCACCTGAAACAGAAACACAACCGCACACGTTACAGGAAACGTTCAGGAGTAACACAACAGGTGCTGAGCAGTGAGTCCATCGTCTCACCGGTGTGTTTCCTGGCGTGTGAGATGAGGGACGAGGACACGGAGAAGGACATGCCACAGCGGTCACACTGGTACGGCTTCTCTCCGGTGTGGCGGCGCTTGTGATAGGTCAGCGTGCTGGACTGAGCGAAGGCCTGGCCACAGATGTCGCACACGTAGGGTTTCTCCCCGCTGTGCAATCTGCAGGAGACACACAAACACAAAATCCCTGTTTCAATCGATCATGTAACTCACACGTCAAGTTGAAACAACAAACACAGGGTTCATACACATTTTGATTTCCATGACTCTTCAATAACTTTAAACCAAATTCCATGACTGAAGATTGTGTGAAATCTCTGTGTATACGCGAAAAATGACAAAATTGTGTAATTAAACTAACAATGAGAATTTCAAGGCATACAGTAAACCTTGAATGACACAAACCCAAGTTTGCATGCTTATATATTTTGAGCGTATTTCTTTAAAAGCATATGAATTATTTAAAACTCAGCGTAACTGAACGACATGAAAATATGAATATAGCACATTTCCATGACTTTTCCAAAACTTTTGGGATTTTATATTTTTCCATGACTTTTCCAGGTTTTCCATGACCGTAGGAACCCTGCAAATATCAATCAGGTTCAGGTTCTCCAGATATGAGGGTTTACTGCTAGACCATCACAAAACTGATGTGTTGGTGTTTTGAACGATGAGCTGAACAGAAGCAGAGATTTTAAATCCCCGGTGGCAGAGAACAGACATTTCCTGTGATTGTCTGTACTCGAGAACAGAGAAGGTTCATCGTCTCAAGTGAGAAGCCTCTGAGTCAGGGCTGGACTCCTCTGTGTGTGTCTGTGTGTGAAGCTGCAGCTCCGGTACCTGATGTGGATCTTGTAGTTGGACGACGTGGCGAACTTGAAGCCGCAGCGCTCGCAGGTGAACGGCTTCTCCTCCCCGTGGTGCATCCGGCGATGAGCCACCAGCTGACACTTCTGAGCAAAGCACTTGTCACATTCGGAGCAGTTGAACGGCTTCTCACCTGCACCACACAAAGAGAGGGGGGGGGGGGGGGGGTTAGTCACACGAACAACAGCTGTCTGCATTGTGTGTTTGGAAACAATGATGTCACAGTTGAGTTCATGCAGACCCACTGATGCTTTGTGTATTGAGCGTGCAGCAGGAACAATGGAAGCTGTTTACTGGTTCTCTACATCAGCACAGTTAACCTCTAACTAACTTCTGTGGTATGTGACAGATCGCTGACGGGGACTTCACTGCCACCTGCTGGCTCGGCATGTGGAGAGAGTTTGTAAAACATAAGGTTGTGTGGACGGGGATTCATTTGAAAAAATATCTGGAGCTGTTTATTAGTTTAATTGCAGATTTCTTCAGTTTCCAGATCCAGTGACTTGAAATGTCTCAGTTAAACAAATCAGTTTCTAATGACCTGAGTCAAACAGGAAGTGGTCACATGACAGGAGGACACCAGGGGATTGTTTAACAAATCTTTCAAAGACTGAGATGATTAATTATTAAAATAGTTACTGATCATTTAAAGGATAGACCCTGTGAGCTGTGACGGACAGTTCTCTCACTATGATCCTGAAGATAATCATTTCCAGCCCTGCTCAGTGAGATGTTGTTCTGTTGGCTCTCACCTGTGTGGATGCGCAGGTGGGTCTTCAGCTGGGTGGCCTGTCTGAACTTCTTGGAGCAGAAGATGCAGACGAAGGGCTTCAGGCCCTTGTGGATCTTCTCGTGCCGGTGCAGGCTGCTGGCGTCTTTGAACAGTTTGTTGCACTCGGTGCACGACAGCATCATCTCGTCTGTTTCTGACGGATCCTGTTCCCCGAGCTCACCTTCCTCATCACCAAAGTCATCATTGTCATCATCAGCTCCCAGCGAGCCACTCTCCTCCTCTTCATCATCCTCCTCCTCCTCTTCCTCCTCCACCTTCACAACCCTCCTCCTGCCGCGGCCCCTGCCCCTCCCTCTGCCCCTCCCCCTCCCGCGGCCCCGCCCCTCGCCGCTGCTCAGGCGAGGCTTCTTGGTCGGACACTCTTCGTCCTGTGAGGGGCTCCAGTCCGCAGACATGTCTCCAAAGTCCTTCACACTCGTGTCAGAATCTTCCATAGACAGATCTTCTCTTGAAGAAACTCCTCTTCCTCTCCCCCTCCCACGTCCCCTGCCTCTTCCTCTCCCCCTCCCCCGGCCTCTCCCCCTGTAGCTCTGGGTTTTGGGGGTTCCATCAGCCGAGCTGCTGGCCTCCGTCTGCTCTCCACTCAGACGCTTGGGGCGTCCTCTCTTCCGGCCCTGTCCACGTCCCGCGGCCTTGTTGGGAGTGTACTCTTCATCACTTTTGTTTCTCTCTTCCTCGTCCAAATGTTTTGCCTCCTCATCCGGCTCTTTGCCGTTCTTCCCCGCCTCATCCCACCCCCCTGTATTGGAGATGATTGACAGGGGAACTGGGGAGCTGGGGCTTCCAGGAGAGGCTGGACTGGGAGGAGAGAGACCAGTTTCTTTATCTGCCTCTGATTGGGACGCTTCGCCCAGCTCGGACCAGTTGGGGGTTTCCTCCAGATACTTCATGGCCTCGGGCATTCCCAGGAAGCCAGCAGCTTGTCTCACGGCTGCTTGTCTGGTGCTGAAACCACAGAAACACTCTGTTCAGTAAACGAGCTGAAGAACATCAAGATTCATCTGAACTCTCGATAAAATGAAACCACAGCTCCGATGAAACGAGCTCTACCTGCTGAGGTTCATCTGTCCAGTGTAGATATACTCCAACAGCTTCTCCAGCGCGTAGCGGCTGACCTTGTCAGGGTCCAAGGTCGTGACATCCTGACCTTTCGCAGCCTGGGAGGAGAAGTACTTGCTGAACGCAGCCAGGATGTTGCGGTGAGCTCTGAACTCCACTTCTCTCACCATGATGGTGATGTCACACAGGAAGTCCATCTCCCGCTGCTGGTGGAGACGCTGCAGCAGCAGCTTCCCGTGGCCGGTGACATGAGTCATCGCTGCTGCTGGACAACAACAGAGAAAGTCAACACACTTTGTGTGGGTCCTCTACACATTTAAATACAAAACACTGCATTGTTTCAGCAGGAAACACCTCGTTATAAATTCACCACAGTTCAATATTAGGTTTTGTTTTATTTAACAACGACAAAGAGTAAATTGAGAAACTCAGACGAGTCACTTTTTGAATTCATGCTTGAAACAAAGATTAGAATGATTCATGAATCTGCTTCATGGCTGGGGGTGTTTCAGTGATGACGTCACTGACTGGTTTCTACCTGAATGTTCAGACCTGACAGTTTGTTTACATCACACACGTGGTGTTAAAAACTAATAACACAAAAACTAAAACTAATAACACAACTACAGAAACTAATAACACAACCGAGACGGAATATTTATATGAAATCTGAATCAAACATAACGCTGGGATGTGAAAACTTATAAAGATGGAGATGAACTCACTCTCAGTGGAGTATGTGATTCTGAGAACGTGTGCCCCAGCTTCCGGCTCTCAGGTGAAGTGGTTCTGTTGGGAATCGAACACAAACAGGAGGGGGGGGGGGTGAGAACAGGGACAGTCTGATTGAATATTCACCAGGAAACAAACATCAGTGACGAACACGAACCACTCGATCCCGACGAGGCTTCGCACGAGCGGCGGTTTTGGAAAATAAAAGCTCCCGCTCGCTTCCTGACCAGGCCCCGCCGAGCGGCTAATGCTAACCGGGTTAGCTCGCCCGGGTCAGCCCGGCTCCTGCTGGAGGCGGGGGTCTCCCGGAGGGGTACCGGGCACTAAGTGGAGCCCCGGAACCGCATGAGGAGCAGGCACAGCCCCGCAGAGTCCACCGGGAGCAGCCGGTCGCTGCGGCGGAAGCTAACCGTGTCCGCGGTGCTGAGAAGCGCGGAAAACCGTGTGCTCTTATTTCGAAGGTTCGACGCTTTGTGCCGGCGGGGTCGAGCCAAGTTGGCACAAAATGGTGGAAACGTGTATTTCGCACGCGAGCAGCGCGAACGCGTCCCTTTCCGCCTGGAAGCGTTGAAATAAATTCACAGGTTCGATTCCGAGCGACGTAAATAAAAGAAGAAAAGTACCTGCGGACATCCGCTGCTGCCATTAGCCGTGACGTCACTGGTCTCGCGAGAGCTCGTACGAAGAGGAGCTCAAGATGAACACCGCCCTTCCGGGACGGAGCACCGCCCGCCGGGGGGGGAACCATCACCGAAAACACACTTTCGGACAGACAACACACGCGCAGATGAAGAAAACCACTTCATCGGTTCGAAGCCACAACTCGTGTGAAGACAGGAACACACTGCAGATAGTGAAAGCCGCAACACAGCTGTTTCCCAGGAGCCAGAGAAGTGAGGGAGCTGCTGGAGGGCGACGCTTTGTGGAGATATTAGAGTCTGCTGCTCCTCAGGGGATGGAACTGTTCATGAACATAGTTTAGAGATACTTCATCATGTTTGATTGCTGCCCCTCTTTTCTAAATAAAGTTGTGGTAATAGACGAGGCCACCGGGGGCTCCCCACAGACCAGCCATTCGCTTTCAGCTTTTCATATTCAAAACTGGAGATGAAGTGGCCGGCAGATCAAACCTTTTATCTGTGTGCACTTTGTTCTCTCCTCTTATTTCTTCATAGTTCTTAATGTATCTTTGCAATGCACGTGTCAGTTGGTGTCTTTGACTGTGACAGAATGATGAGGATAAACCTGAGTCTATTCATCATGACAAAATAAAATAAATAAATAAAATACTTTCATTTGATGTTTTACTTTTCTTTATCTTATTTTATTCATGCAGCCTTTCTCCCTGTTTATCTGCATTACTGATATTCTTAATATCCGTATGAATCTGCTGAAGGAATAAGAAACGATATTCATTTATCTATTCATTGATTTGTTAACGTGAAGAAAACGTCATTGTTACTGGACGATGCTGCAGCGTTGTGTTGACGCAGCAGCTACACAACTTTCCCCCCTCTGCTGCTCTTCTCTCAGCAGGAATCTCTGGCTGCTCAGAAGAGTGTTCACACCTGCAGACACACACACACACTCACAGACACACACAGACACACACACACACACACACTTGTATCTGCAACCTGTGGGTCGTTTTTCTTGCAGGTTGTTGGAGCAGAACTGTTGAACATCAGTGACATGTGAAACTAAAATCCAGGATTTGTATTATTACATTTTTCTGGCTACATTTCCTGAGCAGAGAAGAGGCCGAGCGTCGGCTTCGTGTCATCAGTGAGAACAGCTGCCTCGTTCTACTCAGAGAAAAACTGAACATGCAAATACTGAGCTGATCAAACACACATCAGACAGAACCGTGAGCAGCTCAGGGTTCACACACCACAGGTCTGTTAGGAATCGACCCTGTAACGTTCTGTGAGACGCCTCTGGATCTCTGCTGCAGCCGTGCTCTGTGTGTGTGGGTGTGGTGGGGGGGTATGAGCAGGAACTCAATGTGTGCAGTGTGCTCGTATAAACAAATGCCTCTGAGCATCTGATACGTTTGTGTGAGTGTGTGTGTGTGTGTGTGTTTGTGTGTGTGTGTGTGTGTGTGCTTGTGTGTGTTTGTGTGTGTGTGTGTGTGTGTGTATGTGTGTGCTTGTGTGTGTGTGTGTGTGTTTGTGTATGTGTGTGCTTGTGTGTGTGTGTGTGTGTTTGTGTGCGTGTGTGTGTGTGTGTGTGTGTGTGTATGTGTGTGTGTGTGTGTGTGTGAGTGGGTGGTTATAAAGACAGTGAGAGGTAACAGCGGATCATCGGCCTCAGTGGAGCTGCTGATGAAACGTCTCCTGCACAGCTTCAGTTGATCGGAGCTTTTATCGGGTTTAGTTCAAATATTAATGACTTGCCTGTGGACGGTTATAATCATCACTATTATTATCAGGCATGTTTTTATATGAAGGTCACAGTGATGTAAAGAGAAGTATTGGATGGTTTGAGCTGGATTCCTCACATGAAGACATTTTTGGAAATAATAGTAATTTACTGTTACTGCTTCTCTTTTCTGCAAATGTACACAAATAGTTGGGTCCATATAAAAACATAGAGTAATCCATACTTACTAAATATTTACACTGAGTACTGTAGATTAAAGAATATATTTCTGACTCACAACAAACCCAATAAAACACAAACAAACTATAAATAACATTGAACTGCAAATGAAATAATAATAATCTCAAATCAGATGCATGTTTGTACGGAAGTCAAAAAATACCTTTAAACATTAAAGTCACTGATCACGACTGGAGGGTCACATGACTTCCAAATACTGAAGGTTTGTGGTGAGAGGTCAAATGCTCAACCACACACACACACACACACACACACACACACGCACACAGCGACACACACACACTCACGCACACACAAACACACACAGAGACCCACACATACTCACGCACACACACAGAGACACACACTAAGGCACACACACACGCACACAAACACATACACACACACACACAGAGACACGCACTCACGCACACACACGCACACTCACACACACAACACAAAGACACGCTCACATACACACAGGGACACACTCACGCACACACACGCACACACACACACACACACACTTACACACACACACACAGAGACGCGCGCACACACACACATACACACACACACAGACACACACACACACACACAGAGACAGGTTGATTATGTGTTGCAGCTGATTGCAGTCATCAGCCTGTCTCTGGTTTTACTTTGTGCATGTGAACGTGTTTGTGTGTTTGTTGGATGTGATATGTAACCAAAACATATTTGTATATTCCAATATGGATATCCATCCATCTATCTATCTATCTATCTATCTATCGATCTATCTATCTATCTATCTATCTATCTATCTATCATCCATCTATCTATCATCCATCTATCTATCTATCTATCTATCTATCTATCTATCTATCTATCTATCTATCTATCTATCTATCAATCTATCTATCTATCTATCTATCTATCTATCTATCTATCTATCTATCTATCTATCTATCTATCAATCTATCTATCTATCTATCTATCTATCTATCTATCTATCTATCTATCTATCTATCTATCTATCTATCTATCTATCTATCTATCTATCTATCTATCTATCTATCTATCTATCTATCTATCATCCATCTATCTATCTATCTATCTATCTATCTATCTATCTATCTATCTATCTATCTATCTATCTATCTATCTATCTATCTATCTATCATCCATCTATCTATCTATCTATCTATCTATCTATCTATCTATCTATCTATCTATCTATCTATCTATCCGTCTGTCCATCCCTCTCTCTCTCTCTCTCTCTATCGCTCTCTCTCTCTAGTAATGAAATAGTGAACTATAGAACACAGAAGTTAGGGGCGTGGTTTAGCAATAAACCACAGGTTAAAATCTGCATCAAGTTACAAAGAGAAAACGAGAGTATCCGGAATTGGTTTTATATATTCATTAGTTTAGAAAACTATTGTGACATGTATAAAAGCTAAAGCAAGAATGAAATGTCAGGTTGTGCTCTCAGTGAAATGCAAATGGATTAAAAAGAGTTAAAGAGAGAATAAATAAAATCCGATATAGCAGATGGCAGCCGTCTGGGTTGCAGGGGGTTTATTTTGAAAGTGCTCTAGCAGGAAGTTCTGTGTGACTCACTGCCGCTGGCTTCACGTCTCTGCAGGTTTTGCTGTCCGGCTCCGCGTGCCCGCGCACACTCACCCGCAGCTGCTGCTCGATTCACATCAGGAGGTGAGAAACATCTGTTCTGATCGGCTGGTCACCGCTGTGTGTGTCTTTGTGTGTCTGTGCATGTCTGTGTGTGTTGTTGTGCTGATGTTCTGTGAACTTTGCTGTTATGCGTGAACGCGTGATTGGTGTAGAGTTGCGTGTGATTGGCGCAGTGATGGGAACGTGCGCTGGAGCTGCTCAGTGCGTGTTTCAGCTTGTGAAGGCATCCGTGCTCTGCGGTGCTCAGGACCAGGGACAGACCCGGGTCCTGAGGAGCATGTGGACCAGAGTCTGGACCAGGATCAGGTCCAGGATCAGGGTCTGGATCAGGATCAGGTCCAGACTGTGGTCCAGATGCTCCTCAGGGTCTGGATCCGGTTTTGACCAGGATCAGGATCATTGACTGCATTAGGAACAGGGTCTGTATCAGGACCAGGGTTAGGACCAGGATCAAAGCTAGAATAAGGTCCAGGATCAAGACTAGGGTCAGTACCAGGATCAGTGTCACACCTGTATTGAAACAAAATAAAAGCACTTCCTGTGAACCTGTCAGTTCTTCTCAGCTCCTCCACACAAACTCCTCCTCATGGGAGACCTTCAGGTTCCTCCTGGTCCACGTGGAGCTCCTCTCTCCTGGAGGACTCAGAGTCGTGTTTCAAAGTGACACCGACAGGAAGCAGATCCCAGAGGAACCAACACTACCAGTTTCAGATGATGGAGAAAGTAACGTTACATTTCTAACAGTAGATCCTCTTATTACACAACCTGGGTCAGTGTGGGTCAGTGTGTGTCAGTGTGTGTCAGTGTGGGTCAGTGTGTGTCAGTGTGTGTCAGTGTGGGTCAGTGTGTGTCAGTGTGGGTCAGTGTGGGTCAGTGTGGGTCAGTGTGTGTCCCTTGCAGTCCCTTCTGGTCAGCTGGAGTCTTCTGCAGACTTTGTGTGCTCACTTTGAGACTGATGGGACGTCCTCACTGTCCTCACTGTCCTCACTGTCCTCACCGCTCTGCAGGACGTCTCGTTGTGTTGCAACGCTGCTGCAACATGTGAGCTAACAACTCGGCTGGTTTTGTGACATGAGCAGGTTGTTGTAATGCGACATCAGACAGGAAGTGTGTGTTTCAGAAAGACCTGCTTTTCCAGTATTTGTGTGTGTGCGTGACGTTTAGAGCTTGACTCACTTGTGAGGCTAGCGAGTGGGTTTAGCTTCAATGGTAGGACTGTGTGTGTGTGTGTGTGTGTGTGTGTGTGTGTGTGTGTGTGTGTGTGTGTGTGTGTGTGTGTGTGTGTGTGTGTGTGTGTGTGTGTGTGTGTGTGATTGCTTACTCATGTAATGGCTCTTCCAACAAACATGGTCGGCATAATTGACTTTGTGGGTGTGTCTGTGCTTTTGTACCCAACACACACACACACACACACACCCACACAACTCAAGGGGCAGTGGGTGTGGTGGGAGTGGTCCATCCTTTGATAAATATTAATGTCCTGACATGAAGAAACACACACTGACACTACGACTCTGCAGCGACGCACAATTTCATTACATGTGTGTGAAACTCAAAGGGAAGTGGGAGAAGCCTCTCACAACGTCTTGTCTGACCAAAGTGTGTGACTGGGACGCCTGTCCACCAAACTGTCCACCAAGCAGGGGACACACTCACGTCCCAGGGAACTCAGACCTGTGGGACAATGCACTGAAAACATCTGAGAGGTTTGATCAGCTGAGGTTCTCACACCTGCACGGGGGGTGTGACCCCCTGGAGCTGCTGGAGGAAGACGAGGTCCGGTTCTGATGATGGAGGACGGGGAGGTCCGGCTCTGATCCTGGAGGACGAGGAGGTCCGGCTCTGCTGCTGGAGGACAGAGAGGTCCGGCTCTGATGCTGGAGGACAGAGAGGTCCGGCTCTGATGATGGAGGACGGGGAGGTCAGGGTCTGATGCTGGAGGACAGAGAGGTCCGGCTCTGAGGCTGGAGGACAGAGAGGTCCGGCTCTGATGCTGGAGGACAGAGAGGTCTGGTTCTGATGCTGGAGGACAGAGAGGTCCGGCTCTGATGCTGGAGGACAGAGAGGTCCGGCTCTGATGATGGAGGACGGGGAGGTCCGGGTCTGCTGCTGGAGGACATTGAGGTCCGGCTCTGATGCTGGAGGACGGGGAGGTCCGGCTCTGATGCTGGAGGACGGGGAGGTCCGGCTCTGATGCTGGAGGACATTGAGGTCCGGCTCTGAGGCTGGAGGACGGGGAGGTCCGGCTCTGATCCTGGAGGACGAGGAGGTCCGGCTCTGATCCTGGAGGACGGCGAGGTCCAGCTCTGATGCTGCAGGATAGAGAGGTCCGGCTCTGATCCTGGAGGACAGGGAGGTCCGGCTCTGATCCTGGAGGACGGGGAGGTCCGGCTCTGATCCTGGAGGACGAGGAGGTCCGGCTCTGATCCTGGAGGACGGGGAGGTCCGGCTCTGATCCTCGAGGACAGGGAGGTCCGGCTCTGCTGCTGGAGGACGAGGAGGTCCGGCTGGAGGACGGGGAGGTCCGGCTCTGATCCTGGAGCAGCTCCACTTCCTCTCGGGGCCATGAAACCGTTTCTTTATGGCTCTGAGGTCGTTGTGTGGAAACAGGAAACGCACAACGTTGATGCAAAGTCGTAAACAAATCAACGACTGAAATATCCGCTGCTTCAGGATGGAGGAGAGAAATACAAGAACTATTAACAATAAAGTTTATGGTCAATGGTTTATGACCAGTATGGATATATACATGTTTTAACTCCCTGATATCTGCCGGCGTCTGATTGGTCAAATGTTAATGACTGTGAATAAAGAGGAAAGACGTGACAGCTCCTCAGAGTGCAGAGTCTTGATCGCCCCCTGGTGTCTGGCTGCAGTATCGCTGATAAACCCGACTCCTCCATGTGAGCAGATATGAAGTCACATGCGTTTGTTCGTCTTAAAGATGTTTCTGTCTTTTCAGGTCGTTCTCATCTCATCATGTTTCTGATCAGTTTGGTTTGATCAGTTATTGATGATATAAAAACAGGCTGAGATGGGATGATTGACAGCTGAGACTGACTCCTGATTGGTCGAGAGCAAGTCTTCACACGACAGCTGTGCAAGAGGGCAGTGGTCAAATCATTTGAGCCTCATTTCTGGATAATGGCAGGAAGTAGGGACGACTCGTCCGTCTTTATTTATAGTCCAGTTTGAATACATTGATTCCTAGTCGCTGAATAATCACTGATCTCAGACCAAAGCCCTAGAAGTCGTAACTTGACCGGAGGTTTCAGACGAGAGAGAGAAACTCTCTCTTTCATGTGATCAGGTAGAGAACTGTCTTCTCTGTGGCCGTGTGGCTCAGGGTTAAACACATCACCGTGCATGGACATGTTTGTGTGTCTGTGTGTGTTTGCAGCTCTCACACCAAGGAGCTGAAATCAAGGCTCTGCTAAAACTCGTGAATTAAGCTTCCACTGTTCTTGTTACACAAGTAACCGGTTTATTCTTGCTCCCGGCTGCACCTCCGGAATCCACAACCTGCCAGTGAACAGGTCCCATGCAACACCTGCACAGGACTGTAACCGGCTCTACACCCCCTCAGAGCACTGTTGTGTTCTGAAGATTGTGTGTTTAACTTTGGTGTGTTTAACTATCAAACCCAGGAGGATGCAGAGACCTTCAGCTCCCCTGCCATTTGATAGGATGATTAAAGACTTGCTGTCAATGAGCAGCGACCGAAGGCTTAGAGTGTGTGTGTGTGTGTCAGTGTGTGTGTGTGTGCGCTTGTGTGCGTGCGTGTGTGTGTGTGGGTGTGTGTGTTGAAATTTTCCCACGTGTCCCTGCTGCTGGGAACGAGTCTCAGCCCTTTGTTGGTTTGTTTGTATTTCAGCAACATTAAGGAAAAGCTATTGATCTGATTGATTACATTTGCTTCTATGAAAGAGAGAACCCATTCACTGTGTGTGTCTTAATGAGGGTTCATTCATCTCGTTAGCATTGTGGATGTGAGACGTTCTGTGACGTTGTCTCAGAGAATAATTCATGGATCAAGATGGAAACTTCAGCCATATTGAGAAGAGTAACATCAAGTGTTCTTTGAAGGACACTGTGGGACCTTGGGTGGATGTATGAACTGGTTTAGGGCTGAGAAGAAACTGGAAAAGGTTCATGGCCCAGTCGTCTCTTCACGACAACTCATTCTGATGGAGACGCTCACTCTGTCAGTTAGTGGAACAAAATGCTGAGTGTGAGCGGAGCTGGTGGTTCAGCTTCCTCCTGCTCACAATGCTGATCAGGGGGGGGGAGTGTCAGCCGCATGCTGATGTCATGTCTTGGTAAATTTCACACCCACACACACACACACACACACACACACTGTTGTGCCACTGGTTTGGCCGGTGAAAGCATCTGAACTGAGTCATGTTGGTTCAGTAGATCACGATCACCTGACAGACACCAAGAGGGAGAAAGGCTCTGTGAAGTGTGGCTGGCAGAAATCAATGTCACCTGGTCACACACAAACACACACACAAACACTGTTACACACTTATCTAGTGGAAAAAAGAGGAAGTGTGTTTCTGTGGTCACATGCTGTGGGAAGATGTCAGTCTCCATTTGTCAAACTGATGTTTCCACGTTCGACGAGGTCGGTTGTTTAATGATCTCGATGAGAACCCAGTGAAGGACGAGGAGCTGAAGTCAATCAGCTGTGAAACGTGCACGTGAGGATGAGCCTGCACCACAGAGATCAAACCTCCCACTGACTCACTTGGGTCTAAATACAAGCTATTATTATTATTATTATTATTATTATTATTATTATTATTATTATTATTATTATCTGTTTAACTGATGATGAAAATAAGAGTCATGTGAGCAGAGATGGGACGAATGTTCTCGGTGCTGAAGCTCAGTTTGGAAATATTCTACCACTTCAGTTTCTAACGATGAACACGATCAAAACGTTGAGTTGTTTCTTTCTTTCTTCCTCTCGTTGTTTCTTTCTTTCTTCCTCTCGTTGTTTCTTTCTTTCTTCCTCTCGTTGTTTCTTTCTTTCTTCCTCTCGTTTTTTCTTTCTTTCTTCCTCATGTTCTCCTCTCGTCTGAAACTCTGACACTCCCCGAAACTGGAAATACAAGGTTTCCATCCAACGAGTGGAAGTTCACTTTACTCGGTTTCACCTTCATCCTGGTTTCTCTCATTTTGTGTTAAAGGTCATCCACGTCAATCCATAAATAATTAATTGATAATTGAAAAATGTTGAGGTTTGATGCTCATTATTTGATGATAATTGTACATAAGTAACATTCTATTATGGCTTTAAACATTTAGCTGTGATGCTTAATGCCTCAGTCACATTAAAAAAACATTTTTCTATTTAAGTTACCTCACATTAAAATTCACTGGATCTGTTTTGGTTAAATGATTTTGAACTTCCTGTTCCTGACCCGGAAGCAGCTGAAGCAGTACACAGAGCTGACCAGTAGGCGGCAGCCTCCCAGTGTCATTAGTGATCAATGAGTTTGAATTAGCATGTCAGACTGATGAGCTCATTCATTTATTTTATTTTGACAGACTGAGCTCATTAATGACTTTATTTTGACAGTCGGACTGTTTCATCTCATAATTACTTTTATTTTGACACTCAAGCTGTTTTAGCTCATAATGACTTTTATTTTGACACTCAGGTTGTTTTAGCTCATAATTACTTATATTTTGACACTTAACCTGTTTTAGCTCATAATGACTTTTATTTTGACACTCAGGTTGTTTTAGCTCATAATGCCTTTTATTTTGACACTCAGGTTATTTCAGCTCATATGACTTTTATTTTGACACTCAAGCTGTTTTAGCTCATAAGGACTTTTATTTTGACACTCAGGTTGTTTTAGCTCTTAATTGCTTTTATTATGACACTCAGGTTGTTTCAGCTCATAATGGCTTTTATTTTGACACTCAGGTTGTTTCAGCTGCTCATACTTAGAACATTAAGAGATAATGTAGCTGATGAAAATGGGACCTCCTGTGTCTGCTGAGCGTCTTTAATGGTTCCAGTGAGAGGTTAGATCTCTGTGGAGCTTCAGTATCGACCTGGAGCAGGAAATCTAAGTTATTCATTATCTTCAGGTTGGTAAATGGACTCCGAGTCCGAGTGGCATGTTGAGGAATATGTTTTCCAGCTGATGAATTTCACATGTTCCTGTGAGTTCTGATTTGTTCCCTCTGCTCAGCAGCACATGAGCTGCGGTGGGAGTTTGAAGGTGACGTGTGATAACTTCTCAGTGTTTCTCTGCTCTTAGACTTTAAGTTCCTCTCCTCACAGAAAGCAGGAGAAAGCAGCTCCTGAAACTCGCCTTCTACTGACAAACACACGTGTCCTCTGGCACAAGGTCAAAGGTCAAGTTCTACAGGGACGAGGAGCATGAGTCAAAAACCTTTCAACTCATTTTCTTCAGTTAGTGAAAGTTGTGTGTGTGTGTATTTGTGTGTGTGTGTGTGTGTGCGCTCACAAGCGGGTGGGGACCAAACCCTTGGTTCCTTCTCTGGAATGTCAACAATGAGTCATGTCGGCTGCTCGTCTCGGGGGGGGGAGCAGCTCCAGATCCAGCTCCAGCTTCATTTGCAGTTAAAAGATTTATACTGGTTCAGCCGGTTCCCTAAAACAATATTCACTAACTGGAAGGAGCACCTGTGTGTGTGCGTGTGTGCGTGTGTGTGTGTGTGTGTGTGTGTGTGTGTGTGTGTGTGTGCGTGTGTGTGTGTGTGTGTGTGTGTGTGTGTGTGTGTGCGTGTGCGTGTGCGTGTGTGTCATGAAGTGGGACCTGATTGCAGTACAGGGTCCAGGAGGCTGGGGGGTGAACTGACATGAGGAGTTTGTCCTGAGCGTCCTGCTTCCACTCGTCCCTCAGGGCAACTGTTTGAATTCAAAACGAGCAAAGACGTCTCCTTGAGATTTGAGGACACGTTCTTCTGACTCGTGGCAGACAGGGACTGATGGATGGATTTATGAAGAGTCAGAGGAAAGGATCTTCACCGTGCCTCAGAGGACGAGCATCTCCACCAGCAGGTTCCTCGTGAACCCTCATCTGAGTTCACTACAACACTCAGCAGCTCCACTTTCACTCTCTTCTCCGGGGGGGGGGGGGGGGGGGGGGCGTCCTCGGTCCTGGTGGTGGGACTGAACCTGCACTGCACCTTGAACAGGATCCCCCCCCCCCCGTCTCCCCTCTCATCAATGGCGAGACCTCCCCCCCCCCGCTGCGTCCCTCCCCCTGCCGAGTTGTCCCCTCCACTGTCTGCGTCCCTGCCTCACTCAGCTCTCACCCTCCCAGGCCGACTGACAGGGCTCTGTGACTGTGTGCGAGTGTGTGTGAGTGTGTGTGTGTGAATGTGTTGCAGAGTGGGGAGAGTGTGTTTGAGCAGATTTAGAGAGAGAGAGAAAAGAGGAGCGGTAGCTTGGTTTTCTGATGAAGACAATTTAGACAAGTGATGATGATGACGATGAAGATGAAGATGTCGGGATTCCCTCGGCCTCTGAGGGCTCAGGTCAGTGGATCCTGACCCTGTAGTGTGTGTGTGTGTCTGTGTGCGTCTGTAAATGTGCGTGTGTATCTCTTGCTCCTCCTGCTATTCTATAATACAGTGTTCACCAGACTGTCGGCGGTTTCCAGTTTCCACACTGGCTGTGTGTGTGTGTGTGTGTGTGTGTGTGTGTGTGTGTGTGTGTGTGTGTGTGTGTGTGTGTGTGTGTGTGTGTGTGTGTGTGTGTGTGTGTGTGTGTGTGTGTGTGTGTGTGTGTGTGTGTGTGTGTGTGTGTGTGTGTGTGTGTGTGTGTGTGTGTGTGTGTGTGTGCTCCTGCCCAAGCTGCAAGACACATATCATCAATCAAATATTTTCCGCAATAATAAATAATAATAATATTAAAAGGTGTCAAAGCTGCAAAGATCTAACATCATTAATTATCAACCATTTTGATGAATTTATTTTGACGTTAAATCTTCTAAAATATGGTAAATTTAAATGTGTTTAAGTTGATATTTTTGCGTTTTAAATGGAACAACATATTTGGATAGGGAAATGGAGTCAGCACTTTATATTATATTTAATAACAAATCTGATAAATCTGCTCACACAGAAATGAATCATCTGATAATTAGAAGTGAAATTACTTCTATTTTTATAGTGAAACTTTGAAGCTGAGTCACATGTTGACAATCGAGAGCTAGAGACAATTCTTAAGACAATGTTCTTGTATTTTGCATAAAATGTTTAAAGTATAAAATTCAATATATGATGTATTCTGTGATTTGTATAAATACCAGCAGCAGGCTCGTGCCCTCAGTTCAATCTGCTGCTGTGTTGCATAATTCAGGCAAAAATATCTTCATTAACACAAAATGTTATAAACTAGTGAGCTGGAATAGTGAACTTATGTTGACGTGTTTTTGTTAAGTGTCTAAAGATATGAAAATATTCAGCAGAAAAAGTAAAAGATCTTTCTAATGACTTAGAAAATGTTTGTATTTATTGTGGTTTGTGCACGTGAGAAAATGTTAAATTAATCAGTTGATTAAAGTGTGTGTGTGTGTGTGTGTGTGTTGACTCAACAGCCTGCCACCTGGCTGGCGAGTGATACAGTTGGGGGGGGGGGGGGGGGTAAATTTAACACACTGTACCCAATCAATGTGAGTGCTCATTCGGTTTGGCATAATATCTACAAACACACACACACACAAACACACACACACGCACACACACACACTCTCTGTTTTCAAGGTGAGGAGCTGCTCAGTAAACTCTCGTTAGCATCACAGAATTTAAATGTTGGACAGTTTCTGGTTGTTAAATAATTTGATGTGATTTGATTTCTTTCTGATGAAACTTGATATTTGTGTCTTCACTTTGTGTTTGTTACGTTATGAGTTAATTAATTTGACCAGTGAACGATTTGTGTTGATCAGGAATCACGTCGACTTTGAGAATTCAGCTTTTACTGTGTCTCTTTATCCAGAGTTAGAGGAAGGTTGTTATCCAGTCTTTAGTTTCTGAACTACAAATTAAATCGCGGGGTAATGATGTTCCGTGTGTTGCTCATGGGCACTCGGGACTCGTGGTTGCTTATGGACACTCTGTGGGTTTCAGACCTGTGACTTCTCTCTGTTGTGGTCGTCTGGTGGAGGAAGTGAAAGCAGACAGAACACAGTCGAACCTCAGCTGAACTCACTGCAGAAGCACAAATACACAAATACACAAATACACAAATACACAAATACAACTGAGTCACATCCCGTGTCCCAGGAGGAGAACCAGTTCAGCTTCAAGATTCGTCTTCACTAAAACCAGAACCGTCTTTGTCTCACGTCTCATCTGTCTTCCTACTCATTCTAACATCTTCTCGTGTCCTCTCTTTCTCTTTCACACTCCATCTTTCTTTCTCCACGTTCATCTACAGCTCCTCTCGTTGATAGAACATCCGTCCATCTCTCTCTCTCTCTCTCTCTCGCTCTCTCTCTCCTCGCAGCCACAGATCAAGTCACAACAGGATGAACAGGCTAGAAGCATGGGAAGCACCACATTCCTCCATATGCAGAGTGTGTGTCTGGGTGTGTGTGTGTGTGCGTGTGCGTGTGTGTGTTAAAGGAGTCGAACTGTGTTCAGGTGTGCCCTCATGAATGAAAGGCGTAGTTCATCAGAGTGGGACAAAAAGCCTCAAGTCCAGTTCAGTGGTGTTCTATTAAGAGCTTGGACCTGAAGGGTCCTGATCCAAGTCTCAGGTCCAGATCAACATCTGGATGATCTTCATTCACCTTCTCCCTTCCTGACCTGTCTCTCCAGACGAGCCCTGGGCTCCAGACTCAGTGCTAACCATGCTGCAGCACTCCGACCCGACCTCCAGCACCCTGCAGCTGGTGGCCAACGACATGACGGACATCATGGAGACGCTGGACACCCGCGAGCTGGACCTGGAGGACGGAGAGTACGACACCACGGACACCCAGGTCCCAGGTGTGTGTTGTTCTCCAGCTGCACCTCATACTCAGCATGTGTGTGTTGTCTTCATGTTACATGTGTGACGTTTCCTCTGGTGCTTCTCTCCAGCGGAGCATCTGCCCTTCAAGGTGATCTACCACACCGTGGGCTTCAAGGAGTCCCAGGCCAAGGTCTTCCTGTCGTCTCCCATCACGGCCAAGATCCTGGAGGTGGAGCGCTTCACGTCGGCTCAGGACCGCTTCAACTTGACGGCGCAGAGGAGCGTCAACAAGGTGCCCCCCCCCCCCCCCCCGCCTGTTAGCCTGTTCACTGATGTTCACTTTGGCCATCATTAAAAGAATAATGGCTTATTTGTAAATTGCAGGGATGGTAGATCTCTCACATCTGTATCAGCGTTATCCAGGAAACATTCAGATGAGTTTAGTTCAGAGGGAAACATCTGGTTTGTGTTGATTAGTAACGAGACCAGCTTAATTTGAACCAATGAGAAAACTGCAAATATGAAACTTCTCTAAACAAACAGAGCTGATGTCTTTTAAAGAAACCACAGTTGTCTGATGATGCTTGATGAGAATCGATGAAGTTGTTAGAGCGTCTCCAAAGATCACGTGATGATGATTGGACGTGGAGTTTGAATCCTGTGTTATGCTCAGTCTCTGCCAGCGGTGTTTAAGATCCAGCTGAAGCACGGGGAGTTCACGTGGCTGGTGAAGAGGAAGGAGAAACACTTCATGGACCTGCACCGGGAGCTCAGGACCTACAAAACCTTCATGAGGCTGCCGCTGCCCACACGCAGGTAGACGCTCGTTTGTCCCCCATTCGTCCCACTGGTCCTTTACCCCCAACAAGCTGCTAACTGGTCATGTGTCTCTGCAGCCACACGATAAGGCGCCACCCGGGCGAGAGGAGTGAGGTGAGGCAGATGCCGACCCTTCCCAGAGGAGGTGGAGACGAGCTGGCCAGAGAGGAGCAGGTGTCCAGTCGCAGGGTTCGTCCTCCTCCTCCCAGTCTCCTCCTCCCAGTCTCCTCCTCCCAGTCTCCTCCTCCCAGTCCTTTGCTTCACACCTGTTTGATTTGACTGAAGTCACCAGCTGATATTTCTCTGATTTGTTCCAGAAACAATTGGAAGATTACCTGAACAAGCTGCTCACGATGTCCATGTACAGGAACTACCATGCCACGGTGAGGACCAGGGTGAACCTGCGATGAGCCGATGGAGACCATCATGATCCTGGAGAACAGACACGAGTAGTTCACTGTTTAGCTTGTTTAAGATTTTAAAGATATTTATATTTATTACATTTCAGATGGAGTTCATTGATGTCAGTCAACTGTCCTTCATCCATGACCTGGGACCCAAAGGCCTGTAAGAACATCTCCCTGTCGGGGAATCACCAAGTTCATTTGGATTCATTAAATCCCCCAAAAATAAGATTATTAAATAACTTGATTCTGATTGAATAAGACTTAGTTTGTTTGTACTGGGATTAATTGTTTGTACTCGTGCAGTTTTCTATTTGTCTTTATGAAGCTGAGTTTTGCTCGTTTCAGAGAAGGGATGGTGCAGAAACGATCGGGGGGGCATCGAATCCCCGGGTTGAACTGCTGTGGGCGCAGCAACATCTGCTACCACTGGTCCAAACGGTCGGTTACCACCCAGACACCATTCATCTGAAATTAAATTATGATAACTGAGCGGCAGACAGTTGAGAGAGATCCATTTCTCAAGAAGCATGATCCACTCCACAGCCGTAACAGGAGACTCCATTCAAACCACTTCTCCAACTGGAAAGAACCCAGTGGCTTCCCGTGTGTCCGGGGATCTGAAATATGAAAATGAATAAACAGAAAGTTCTCACACATCCAGGAACACTTTGGATTATTCAAACCTTTCACAGAAGCTTCTGCAGAGTTCTGTGTCTTCATGTGTTTCATATTTGTGAATCATACTGGTTGTGTGTGTTGGGACAGCTGGCTGGTGGTGAAGGACTCCTTCCTGGTCTACATGAAGCCGGACTCAGGGGCCATCTCCTTCGTGATGCTGGTGGACAAAGAGTTCGGCATCAAGATGGACTCCAAGGACACGGAGACCAAACATGGTGTCCGTGTGGACAGCCTGTCCAGGTCAGTGACCACTGTAGAAACCTTATTCTGAATTGTTGAGCTCCTGATAAAGTCAAACTCTGTCCCGGACGTTGTGTTTCAGTTGTGTTGTTGTGTGAGCAGGTCTCTGGTGCTGAAGTGCAGCAGCTACCGACACGCCCGCTGGTGGGGTCAGTCGCTGGAGGGCTTCATCAAGAAGCACGGATCCGCCTTCCTCACCGACCACCGCTTCGGCTCCTTCGCCCGGCAGGAGGAGAACGTCCTCGCCAAATGGTAAACAAGTAAAACAAGTAAACAAGTAAACAAGTAAACAAGTAAACAAGTAAAACAAGTAAACAAGTAAAACAAGTAAACAAGCAACCAGCTGAGGCAACACAACTTTTCAATATCTTCAAGAGATGCCCCACTTCACTCAGTTCACATTATTCTGACAAATCATTATCTAAAGAGGAAGGAGATATGTGTATATATACAAGCAGTGAGCATCCAGTAAATAACTAAATGTATGAGGCATCTCAAAGTAAAATCACTCATTACAGTTGTGTACTTGGAAAACATCTGTTACACAATGTGTGTTAATGAGGAGAACACCTTTTGTCGCCAGTGTTAGATTGATGCAAATTAGCACCTGGAAGCGAGATGTCGGGTCGAGATGAGACCTGGTCCAGTTGGCTGTGTGTTGTGTGCGTGTTTGTGTTTGTGATGTGTTTGTGTGGTGTGTGTGTGTGTGTTGTGTGTCTTGCTGGAGTAACCTGACACAAAGAGAGGGAAAGTGAGCCTCTTCTGCTCGTCACCTGTCCCCCTGCTGGGCAACCCTATACTGTCTGTGAGACTGTGTGTGTGTGTCTGTGTGTCTCTGTGTCTGTGAGACTGTGTGTGTGTGTGTGTGTCTGTGTGTGTGTGTGTGTGTGTGTGTGCGTGTATGTGTGTGTGTCTGTCTGTGAGACTGTGTGTGTGTGATAAAAAGCATGATTCAGCAGAAGACGGACTGAGTGAAAGGGGAGGGGGGGGAACTGTTGGTTTGTGATCATCTAAATGTTTGTGTGTGTGAATGTGAGTGTTAATGTGTTGTTGTTTTCACATGTGTATACGTGTGTGTGTATTTTCTACAGGTACGTGAATGGGAAAACGTACATGGAGGACGTAGCAGATGCTCTCGAAGAAGCCAGAGAGGAAATATTCATCACAGATTGGTGGTGAGTGTGTGTGTTTGTGTGTGAGTGTCCGTGTGTCCGTGTGTGTGTGTGTTTTTTGTGTGTGTGTGTGTGTGTGTGTGTGTGTGTGTGTAGTGGGTGCACTCTGCGGTCACCTCTACGGGAGATTTTCTGGTCAAACAGATCAGTTACAGTCTGAGACTCAAGCTACTGATATACAAGTACACATGTAGAAATACACACTATTTAGTTAAAGATATAATATCTAATAGTTCTTCATTAATTATCTACAAACAATTATGTTTTATGATATTGGTTTTAGCAGCAGGATGAAGGATGAAGGATAAACAGAGGATTTAATGACGCGAGAGAAAATGAAAGGGAAACAAAACAAAGATGTTAAATGAGGTTAAACTCAGAAAGAAGTGAAGGAGGAGGACAAAGGAGAAGAGGGTTCCAGATGTGGACCTTCTCCTCAGACCTGTGACCTTCTCTCACACCTGGTTTGTTCCTCAGGCTGAGTCCAGAGATCTTCCTGAAGAGACCCGTCGTGGAAGGAAACCGCTGGCGTCTGGACTTCATCTTGAAACGCAAAGCGGTGAGCGACCATGAAGCTGCTCAGGAGATGACGGGGACACAGAGAGGAGGTTGTGTTCATCAGTGGTTGTGTCTTTGTCTTCACAGCAACAAGGAGTGAAGGTGTTTGTGATGCTCTACAAGGAGGTGGAGTTAGCCCTGGGCATCAACTCAGGCTACAGCAAGAGGACGCTGAGGCACCTCCACCCCAACATCAAGGTGAGCTTCCACCATGTGATCCACCCCCCCCCTCCCCCTGTCTGTCTGTTTCCTGTTTCCTGTATGACCTTCCACACGCGTGTTCTCAGGTGATGCGTCACCCGGACCACGTCTCCTCCGCCGTCTACCTGTGGGCGCATCACGAGAAGATCATCATCATCGACCAATCAGTGGCCTTCGTGAGCGGGATCGACCTGGCGTACGGACGGTGGGACGACCGGGAGCACCGGCTGACCGACGTGGGGAGCGTGACGCTCTCTCACCTGGAGCAGGTAGAGTGCACAGACACACACAGACACACACAGAGACACACACAGACACACACAGACACACAGACACACACACTAACACATAGAGACACACACAGACACACACACAGACACACACACACACACACACAGAGACACACAGAGACACACACACAGTCACACACACACACAGAGACACACACAGACACACACACAGAGACACACTCAATCACAACATATTTTTCAATCTTTTATAGAAATAAACACAATATTTCTGCCTTAGTCCACATCTTTATTGTGACATATTGTTTATTTATTTATTCAAACTTACCAAGTAGTTGATTTGTATTTAACATGTTTAGGGTGAATTGATTTTTAAGTACATGTGCAGGCGTCTCTTAAATCACCTTAAAAAATACTTTTCTCATTTCTTCAAAACCTGAAGCTCTTCAGCTTTTGACCCTTGTTCTGCATCTCATCATAAATTATCAGATGAATTAAATTAAACATTTTAATCTGTTGCTCCTCATCGTCTCAGTGTCTTCACCTCACTTGGACTTGAACCCATGTCCTCCTGACTTCACTGACGATGATTGTTGTTTTCGTTCTTCGTAGGCGAGCTCCGCCCCCTCCACTAACGCTGCCCCCCCCAACGCCGGCGGCTCCGCCTCCCAGAGCAACGGGAAAACCATCTTCACCGTGACGGACTCTGTGGACCAGCCCAAGCTGAAGAGCCAGGGGAGGATGAAGAGGACCAAGTTCAGCATCAGGAGACACCTGCAGAAACACGGCCTGGCTCAGCCCGACAGCGACAGTGACCTGGAGGCCGAAGAGAGTGAGTGGTGCACAACACACACACACACACACACACACACACACACACACACACAGACACACACACACACACGCCTGTGTCCTGTGTAGAGCTGCAGCTTTCTGTGCAGATTCAGGCTCAGATGATTCAGTTCACTCTTCAACATGTCGACATCGTTCAGATCCTTTAACCTTGAAGTCAACCACACACTCCTGTGGTTCCTGTGGTTGTCTGTCTGGTGTGTGTGTTGTTGTACAGTTGTGTGGCAGCATGAGCCTGGACCTGTGTATCCTCTCAGTGCTGTGAGCTGCTCTGTTCAGGTCGGTGCAGCAGCGGCAGCAGCCAGCACGGTTTGATCCCCGGCAGGGCGGCCGCTCCGCTGGGCCAGCGTCCGGCTGGTGAGTCGGGCGATCGACAGCAGGGTCTCCAGGTGTCGACCCCCCCCCCCCCCCCCGCCCACCACCTGCTTGCTTTGTGCTTTGCTGTGGTTTCATCTTGACTTGAGTGTTTTGATGTTTCTCTCTGATTTGTACAGAAAACTGAAAAAACAAGACATTTAGAAAACATCAGTGTTTCCTTTGAAAACTTAGAGAGACACAGACTCTGAGTGTCAAGTGGAAAAGGCTCCATGAAAATATAAGAGAAGCTGAGAGAATCTGAAATAACTTGATTCTATCTGAGGAGGAAGTGCAGCCTCTCACCCGACCTTCATCATCTTTATTATTATTATTATTCTATATTACACACGTGTGTCTCCTGCAGTAGAACAGATGCTGAGGGTCTCTATCAGCTGGAGAAGCTGCTGTTTGCTCCTCTCTGTTTCTCCTGCTGATTGACGTGTCAGAGATGAACACAAAGCAAACAGCCGCAACACAACCTACAACACAACCAGCTTCACCAGTGAGGAACTGGTTAGGTTCAGGGACATTCAGGTGTGAGAAAGAGAGAGTGAGTTCACTTCTCGACTGTGGTGTTGTGTGTCAAATCCACTGTGATGTGAAAACTGGATGAACGCACAAAGAGCAACACAACAAACTTTGAATCTGTTCCTCTGTTTGCTTTTGATTTTCTCAAAGTGAACATGGTGATGAAGTGAGAGATCAGAGGAGTCACATGATGTGTTTCACTGTTTCCTTCCTCCAGTGTGGTGTGAGTGTTTCAGTCATGTGACCAGCAGCTGATTGTGTATGTGTGTGTTCCAGTCAGCGCCCCGGTGCAGCCCGGCGTCGGGGATCTGTTTGGAAACACACGCTTCTGGCACGGGAAGGATTACTGCAACTTCGTGTACCGGGACTGGATCCAGCTGGAGAAGCCCTTCGATGGTAAACCAGCAGTGACTCACTGGTTTCACTGGTGAACGTGTGTGTGTGTGTCTCTCTTCTCACTTCTTCCTCTCCTTTCTGCCGGTGTGCAGATTTCATCGACAGACACACAACTCCCAGGATGCCCTGGCACGACATCGCGTCGGTGGTTCACGGCAGCGCGGCGCGGGACGTGGCCCGACACTTCATCCAGAGGTGGAACTTCACAAAGGTCAGAGGTCAAGCTGCTTTACCGTAACCCACCGGGTGTCTGAAGAGCCAGATGTGGAACAGCTGTTCTTTGAAATACATCTGTGACATGAAATGACAAAGGGAGAGATGACATCACCATGTGTGAATCAAACACGACCTCATCCTCAGAGCTCGACGTTAGAATCTGGTTTCTGAGGCCGTCTCCTTCAGAGATCAGAAGAATCGAATGGGACAAAGCTGAAATACAGAAGTCAAAATAAAGACTTGTGCACATGTTACCTTGAGGTGATGCTCTAACTCTTCCCTCTGTCTCTGTCTCTGTCCCTGTCTCTTTCTCTGTCTCTGTCTCTGTCTCTGTCTCTGTCCCTCTCCCTCTCCCTCTCCCTCTCCCTCTCCCTCTCCCTCTGTCTCTGTCCCTGTCCCTGTCTCTGTCTCTGTCTCTGTCTCTGTCCCTGTCCCTGTCCCTGTCCCTCTCCCTCTGTCCCAGCTGGTGAAGCCGAAGTACCGCTCCCTGTCGTTCCCCTACCTTCTGCCCAAGTCTCACACCACAGCCGGTGAGCAGCGCTACCAGGTCCCGGACTGCGTCCCCACCAGAGTCCAGGTGAGGTCGTCCATCTTGGTTTAACAGTCAGCCGTCCCGCTGTAGAGACAACAGACGCTGGACAGACAGATGTCGTGAAGCTCACTGACATCGTCCTCTCTCTCTCTCTCTCTCTCTCTCTCTCTCTCTCTCTCTCAGATCCTTCGCTCGGCCTCGGACTGGTCCGCCGGCATCAAGTACCACGAGGAGTCGATCCACAACGCCTACGTGCACGCCATCAAGAACAGCCAGCACTTCGTCTACATCGAGGTCTTCACATATATCCATACATCCATACGCACCAGTTAGAACCAGTTAGAACCAGTTAGAACCAGTTAGAACTGTTTACAGCGTGTGCAGCTCATTAATGTGTTTTTTTTAAGCAACAATAATATAAATGTAACACGCTGAACTCCTTTAATAGAGATGAAGTCATCTGCTCAGCTTCACACATTGTCTGAGACATTTTGTACAAACTGTGAATTATTCAGATTTTTAGAGAAGTTTGTAAAAGTCATAACTTTGTGTTTGTTTCTGCCTCAGAACCAGTTCTTCATCAGCTGCGCAGACAACCGGCACGTTTTCAACAAGATAGGCGACACTATAGCCGAGAGAATCATCAGAGCGTACAGGTAAAACACACACACACACACACACACACACACACACACACACACACACACACACACACACACACACACACACACACACACACATACTCACATTCTGTTTGTGTGTGTGCAATCAGGCTTATCTGGAAATTACTTCCCAGAAACACAACCAGTTTACACACACACACCCACACACACTCAAACACACACCCACACACACACACACACACACCCACACACACACAGACACACACACACACTCTCTCACACCCACACACACACTTCTTATTGTTCCCTGTCCAGGTGACTAATGAGTGATTATCAAGTCGTGGTGACGTGGCCTCAGTGAGTTTATGTTTTAACAGTTTCCTGTTAAGGCTTCACTCTCTCTCTCTCTCTTGTTGTCAGAGCTTATCAGTGGATACACATCCTATTAAAAAACTCACATACACACAGTAACACACACATCTGACCCAATATGTCGGGGGGGCGTTGTGTGTTTAAACAGTCTGTTACTTCTCCAGCTTCTTTTTGAAGGTCCAGTGTTTTCAGGAGAATCTATCGTTGAGCTTTTATTTCTACATCAGGAGGGGGGGCGGATCCTGGAGGCTGTGTCCTTGATTGACAGCTGTCTCGTCCTATCGTCTTCAGCCTCTTGAGTCCGTCCTCTGCTCGTCCGTCTCTCAGTGAACAGATGTTTCCTGAGGAGATGCAGCTGGTGGAGATTTAGATCATCTTAGCTCTCATCCTGTGACCTGGTGTAGAAGCTTGTTGGAAACCAGGTCCACAGCCTGATGTGTGTCCCTCCACCTCCGTGTCCCGGCTGCAGCCTGTTGTGTTCCTCTCAGAAGTCCTCGTGTCCTCACCTGTGTCCTCACCTGGCTGTCTCACGTCTCTCAGGGAGGGGACAAGATACCGAGTGTACGTGGTGACGCCTCTGCTGCCGGGCTTCGAAGGAGACATCAACACAGGGGGGGGCAGCGCCATCCAGGCTGTCATGCACTTCAACTACAGGTGAGTGTGTGTGTGTGTGTGTGTGTGTGTCTCTCACATGAACCCACATGCTGCTTGTGTTTGTTTGATGAGGCTGAATCCCAGAAGGGGCCTCTGACTGATACCTCCACACCTTCTCTGTAACCGCACAGATATGAATCCTGGATCTACTTTCTGTGTGCGTCTGTGTGTGTGTAAATGTGTCTGTCTGGTTGTGTGTATGTGGGACTGTGTGTGTGTACTTGCATGCCATTCCTTTTGAGGCAGACATTTATTGTGTAGCAGTCTTGGGTAAACACTCAGCCCTCCTTGTGCAAACACACGGACACACAAAGGCTGGTATTGAGAGGAATGTGTCTCTGCAACTAAGCCACCTCTGACCCTGTGTCCCTCTGTCCCTCTGTCCCTCTGTCCCTCTGTCCCTCTGTCCCTCTGACCCTGTGTCCCTCTGTCCCTCTGTCCCTCTGTCCCTCTGACCCTGTGTCCCTCTGTCCCTCTGTCCCTCTGACCCTGTGTCCCTCTGTCCCTCCGTCCCTCTGTCCCTCCGTCCCTCTGTCCCTCTGACCCTGTGTCCCTCCGTCCCTCCGTCCCTCTGTCTCTCTGTCCCTCTGTCCCTCTGTCTCTCTGTCCCTCTGTCCCTCTGTCCCTCCGTCCCTCTGACCCTCTGACCCTGTGTCCCTCCGTCCCTCCGTCCCTCTGTCCCTCTGTCCCTCTGTCTCTCTGTCCCTCTGTCCCTCTGTCCCTCCGTCCCTCTGACCCTCTGACCCTGTGTCCCTCTGTCCCTCTGTCCCTCCGTCCCTCTGACCCTCCGTCCCTGTGTCCCTCTGACCCTGTGTCCCTCTGTCCCTCTGTCCCTCCGTCCCTCTGTCCCTCTGACCCTGTGTCCCTCTGTCCCTCTGTCCCTCTGTCCCTCTGTCCCTCCGTCCCTCTGTCCCTCCGTCCCTCTGTCCCTCTGTCCCTCCGTCCCTCTGTCCCTCCGTCCCTCTGTCCCTCTGTCCCTCCGTCCCTGTGTCCCTCTGACCCTCTGTCCCTCTGTCCCTCTGTCCCTCCGATCCTCTGACCCTGTGTCCCTCTGTCCCTCTGTCCCTCTGTCCCTCTGTCCCTGTGTCCCTCTGTCCCTCTGTCCCTCTGTCTCTGCAGGACCATGAACCGAGGAGAACACTCCATCATCTCCCAGCTCCGGAAAGAGAGTAAGTCAAATGAGATATGAGAGAAATGTGTGTTTTTAGTTTAATCTCCTGTTCAGGTGAAAAGAGGAGAAGACAAATGAAAGTTGGACTCAACTTGATAATTAAACAAACTGAAAACAGAAGATCTAGTCCCAGAAGCCACTGGGATCCACTCTAACTGTCTGTGTCCTGTTCCCAGTGGGAGACCAGTGGATGAACTACATCTCCATCGCTGGTCTGAGGACTCACGCCGAGCTGGAGGGGAAACTGGTCACAGAGCTCATCTACGTGCACAGCAAGATGCTGATCGCTGACGACAACACGGTGATCATCGGTAAACTCCTCACTCAGTGTCTCCTCCTGCTTCCTCCTGTCTCCTGTGTCTCCTCCTGTGTCTCCTCCTGCTCCTGTCTCCTGTGTCTCCTCCTGCTCCTGTCTCCTGTGTTTCCTCCTGCTCCTGTCTCCTGTGTCTCCTCCTGTGTCTCCTCCTGCTTCCTGTCTCCTGTGTCTCCTCCTGTGTCTCCTCCTGCTTCCTCCTGTCTCCTGTGTCTCCTCCTGTGTCTCCTCCTGCTTCCTCCTGTCTCCTGTGTCTCCTCCTGTGTCTCCTCCTGCTTCCTGTCTCCTGTGTCTCCTCCTGTGTCTCCTCCTGCTTCCTCCTGTCTCCTGTGTCTCCTCTTGCTTCCTCCTGTCTCCTGTGTCTCCTCCTGTGTCTCCTCCTGCTTCCTGTCTCCTGTGTCTCCTCCTGTGTCTCCTCCTGCTTCCTCCTGTCTCCTGTGTCTCCTCCTGTGTCTCCTCCTGCTTCCTGTCTCCTGTGTCTCCTCCTGTGTCTCCTCCTGCTTCCTCCTGTCTCCTGTGTCTCCTCTTGCTTCCTCCTGTCTCCTGTGTCTCCTCCTGTGTCTCCTCTTGCTTCCTCCTGTCTCCTGTGTCTCCTCCTGTGTCTCCTTCTGCTTCCTCCTGTCTCTTGTGTCTCCTCCTGTCTCCTGCTGTCTCTTGTGTCTCCTCCTGTGTCTCCTCCTGTGTCTCCTCCTGTCTCCTGTGTCTCCTCCTGTGTCTCCTTCTGCTTCCTCCTGTCTCTTGTGTCTCCTCCTGTGTCTCCTGCTGTCTCTTGTGTCGCCTGCTGTGTCTCCTCCTGTCTCCTGCTGTCTCCTGTGTCTCCTCCTGTGTCTCCTCCTGTCTCCTCCTGTCTCATGTGTCGCCTCCTGTGTTTTTCGAAATTTGATCAGTTTCCCTTCGTCCTATTTGAAGTAAAAACCTCTTTGTCTTATTATCATTTTGTATTTGACTTTATAAATTGAACAGATGTCTTCATATTATTCAGTAGAGTTGTGTTATTGAGTTGTCAGTAGTTTAGAGCCTTTAGTGAAACACTCTTCTCCTCAGGTGTGTGTTTGACTCCTGTTCTCCAGCACATCACCCAGGTGTCACAGCGCCACCTGGTGGACTCTGTGATCCAGCGCCACCTGGTGGACTCTGTGATCCAGCGCCACCTGGTAGACTCTGTGATCCAGCGCCACCTGGGGGACTCTGTGATCCAGCGCCACCTGGTGGACTCTGTGATCCAGCGCCACCCGGTGGACTCTGTGATCCAGCGCCACCCGGTGGACTCTGTGATCCAGCGCCACCCGGTGGACTCTGTGATCCAGCGCCACCCGGTGGACTCTGTGATCCAGCGCCACCCGGTGGACTCTGTGATCCAGCGCCACCCGGTGGACTCTGTGGTCCAGCGCCACCCGGTGGACTCTGTGATCCAGCGTGTCCCTTTGTGTCCCTTCAGGCTCGGCCAACATCAACGACCGCAGCATGCTGGGGAAGAGGGACAGCGAGGTGGCGGTGATCGTGGAGGACTCGCAGACGGTTGACTCGGTGATGGACGGACAGCCGTACCAGGCGGGACGCTACGGTCTGCAGCTGCGTCTCGAGTGCTTCAGGTACCCAGAGATCAGATCCATGTCCTCATGTGCTGTCATCTCTCCATCACATGCACAGATCAGACGTAAATCTGGATTTATAAAGTAATAAATGAGCAAAGGTCGAAAAACTCTTTAGGAGATCTGACTTCATGGAACTTCTGCATTTCTTTACAGAACCGTTTAAATATCTCAGTTTGCGTGGTTTGACGTTCCTGTCTCCTGTGTCTCCTCCTGCTTCATGTTGTCCCCTGTGTCTCTTCCTGTTTCCTGTCTCCTGTGTCTCCTGTCTCCTCCTGCTTCATGTTGTCTCCTGTGTCTCCTCCTGCTTCCTGTCTCCTGTGTCTCCTGTCTCCTGTGTCTCCTGTCTCCTCCTGCTTCATGTTGTCTCCTGTGTGTCCTCCTGCTTCATGTTGTCTCCTGTGTGTCCTCCTGCTTCATGTTGTCTCCTGTGTTTCCTCCTGCTTCATGTTGTCTCCTGTCTCCTCCTGCTTCATGTTGTCTCCTGTGTGTCCTCCTGCTTCATGTTGTCTCCTGTGTTTCCTCCTGCTCCTGTCTCCTGTGTGTCCTGTGTCTCCTGTCTCCTCCTGCTTCATGTTGTCTCCTGTGTCTCCTCCTGCTTCCTGTCTCCTGTGTCTCCTGTCTCCTGTGTCTCCTGTCTCCTCCTGCTTCATGTTGTCTCCTGTGTTTCCTCCTGCTCCTGTCTCCTGTGTGTCCTGTGTCTCCTGTCTCCTCCTGCTTCATGTTGTCTCCTGTGTCTCCTCCTGCTTCCTGTCTCCTGTGTCTCCTCCTATCTCCTGTGTCTCCTCCTGCTTCCTGTCTCCTGTGTCTCCTCCTGTCTCCTGTGTCTCCTCCTGCTTCCTGTCTCCTGTGTCTCCTCCTATCTCCTGTGTCTCCTCCTGCTTCCTGCTGTCTCCTGTGTCTCCTCCTGCTTCCTGTCCCCTCAGGATGATCCTCGGTGCCTTCACAGACGCCTCCATCGATGTCTCCGATCCCGTCAGTGATCACTTCTACAAGGAGGTCTGGATGTCCACCTGCGCTCGTAACGCCACCATCTACCAGAAGGTTCACCTCCTCCTCCACTCTCTCTCTTTCTTTGATCTCTTCTCAGGTTTGATCTGATTCAAGTGTATTTATTGAATTCCCCTCTGCCCTGCTCTCGGGCTGCCAGGTGTTCCGCTGCCTGCCGTCCAGTGACGTGCGGAGCATCCTGGAGCTGGAGGGCTACCTGGCGAAGGAGGGCCTGGAGAAGGAGGACCCGGCCCGGGCCCGCGAGGAGCTGAAGAAGATCCGCGGCTTCCTGGTCCAGTTTCCTCTTCAGTTCCTGGGTGAAGAAAACCTGCTTCCTCCAATCGGCTCCAAGGAGGCCATGGTGCCGATGGAGGTCTGGACCTGAGACTCCCCTGTGTGTGTTCACGTGGTAGACACACACAACCTGCCGCCATTTTGGAGATTCTGAAAGCTGCTGAGAGAAGCGTTGATTTATAAACGTGTATCTGGTCCAGTGGCTCGTGGTCTTGTTTAAACCCTGAATCCAGACTCGCAGGAGCTTGAACCCTTTTGGTGAAATGAGAAGTGAGCAGGAAGGAGAGAGGCCTTGTTTTCTTTTATCAGCTTATAGAGATTATTTTTCACACTCGGGTTGTTTCGATTTAGAAAATGCATCATGTCATGTTTACTCTCCAGGGCCCAGAAACTGCACTGGTGACCATTCAGCCCAGTGATTAGGAACAGGTGTCTCAGCCTGGTTTGCAGACATTTACACTACGACTTCCAAAATGGCGTCCGCTGTGTTTGCTGGCGATTTGTGATGCACACAAAAAACATCACACTGCATCACACACACTCACACGTGCACACGAGACCCCGTGAGACTGAGAGTTGAACTCTGCGATCCCTGAAAACCTGAAGTTTACAAGAGGAGAATGAAGACGAGGAAGTGAAGGACTGATCCGACTGATTCCTCTTAGATTCCCCCCCCCCCCCCGCACTGTGACAACACTATGCAACGCCCGGGGGTCTGTGAACGCAGCTCGGACTCCTCTGCGTTTGAAGAGACACTAACAAGAGACTTTGATGAAGACGGCGGCGCAGAGACGAGGATGAAGAGCTTTTTAATGTCCATGTCCAACAGAAAGTCACGAGTGCCAAAGAAGACGGACTGTAGCCGGATGCTTTCACTTCCTGTTTTCATACGTCTGCTCTCCTGGTTCCTTCGTGCTGCTTTGCTTTATGGATCTGTGTCCTGGGAAGTGATGAATTCTATCATTCAGTTAATTTATTAGGAATGTTGCTAGAAGGTCAATAACATAAACTCCAGTTATGAATTTTAAACTTTAAACCGTCATCTCTGGATTTCAGCTTTTCTTGAATTCCCCTGTGTCTTCCTGTTGGTCTGTGAATCACCTGCATGAAGCTGTTCAGTGCTTTGAATCCGAGGAGACCTGGAGCTGAGAGCATGAGAGCAGCTCGGGGCCGTTCAACCCGACGGGTCGAAGCATGACGCCCTGCAGACTGAACGCCCTGTTCAGAGCCATGGACTGTGATGTTGCTAAAAGACGTGCCTGTCTCCAAACGGACGCTTGTCCTCTGTCCAAACCGCTGGACATCGTGCTCCTCTTCCTCTTCCTCCTCTCTACCTCCTTGAGTTTCCACCTCCAGAGCGCAAAGATGAACAATCGTGAATATTTGCAGCCGCACCTTAAGAGAACCAAGTGAAGTCGCCTGAACTGAGAAGGAAAAGTTTACTGTCGTGTGCAATAACCAGCTGTTTCCACCCGGACCAGAATCTGTAGGACAAACAGAAAGATGACTTTAAAGTGTATTTGTACTTGGATCCATAAGAAGCTTAAATGAGCCCCCCCCCCCCCCCCCAGCTCCCCTCTGCTTATCCCTGTGTCTCTATGGAAACTGCACTATTTGCACAGACTGTTGTTGACCCCGGCGACTCCTTAATGATGATATGCAGCACCGCGTCATGTGGTCTTTGTTTTCATTTGTTTAAATGATGGAATAAATAAATTAGTCACTAAAACTGTTTTTTTTTCATGAGGCCTTCGCTCAGAATTTCTTCTTCCAACTTTGTCTCTAACTTCAGGTTTAAAACTTCTGAGTCTGGTGTTGGTTTTTATTTGAAGTTCGTCATCAGGTCCATGAAATGAAGGATCCAGTCTGCAGAGCTCAGAGACGTCTTCTTCTACTGATTCATCATTTACATAAAATTCAGTTTCTTTTGTGCTTATAAGCAGATTTTGAAGATTTCTTAATGAAGCTGAACTGTTCAAATCAAATTTGGGTATAAAACCAACAAAAAACAAAACGTGAGCATTGTCTTTGCTCTTTCTCTTCTGTCTGGTTCTGTGGATACTGTGTAATGTGGATGCTCAATAAAATATATTTAAAAAATATATATAATTTGCAGGAAATAAATGTTAAGATGTGAACTGAACTAATGCATGAATATAGATCAGAGACTTTTTGGTAAAATAAATTATTATTTATTTTCGCCAACATTTGTTTCTTATATGTTTATTTTTGCCCCTAAAAAGTTTTATATTATCGTTTGTTTCTGTTAAACATATTAAAAGCGAAAATTAAAGACAAAAGGTTCGTTTAGCATCTTTCAAAAGAGCAGTTACAAACATCGAGAGCAAAATAATACAACAAAGAAAAGTTGAAGGTTGGTTAAAGTTTCCAAATGATGTCACCTTCATTTCTTTTGTCACCTTCTGAAGTCGTTGGTGTGAGTTTCTGCCACTAGGGGGCTCAGTCACAATCAGATGGTGTTGAGGCAGTGAGGCATGATGGGAGTTGTAGTCTTCAGTGCAGCTTTAGCACGTGAGGATTCCTTCCTGTTTATTCAAAGGTTTAGTTATTTCTCTCTTATAAAGATATATTCCTCCTATTTATATCCTTATATGTGTTACTCTGTGTATAACACAGATTGTATAAATTGCACAGTAACACAACCTTGACCCTTGGCTCCAAATGGCCCATTCTTAGATAAACTACCCTGTTTACTGTATATTTAGTTTTAGTTCGTGTAGTATTTTATTATCTGATGTGGTGTGATCCACTGGTTCCATTTCCAGACGCAGCAGATAAAATGAAATCCAGCAGATTGTATTTAATAACTTTCTTCACAAATATCTTGGATCTGGAGGAAGATACGAGAATAAGGGACGTTCTGTCAAAGTGATGAAGTCAAACTGTCTCACTGTCCATCTCCCGTCATGCATCCTTCCTCCTAAATAATCACTGAAGGGTTTTCTCTCTTGCGTCCATCACTCTCTGATGGAGGTTCGTCCTGCTGCAGTTTCTCTTCACGTCACTAGATGGAGCCACAGCAGCACCATGTGATCCTCCAGGTGTGGGTCAACAGCCTGTGTCTGTTTGAACGTGACGGTGAGGAAGAGGAGGGAGATGCACTGAACTCTGACCTCAACCTGAAACAGAGTCAGTGTTGAGTCTCACTGGTGCTCGGAGAAAAGTCTCTGAAGCAGCTTCCACAGCTTCTGGTGGAACCACAGAAACCAACTGATCGGAGGAATGGAGATTTCAGCCTCTGAAGGATGCAGCCTCTGAAGGATGCACCCCCTGAAGGATGCAGAACCTGAAGGATGCAGAACCTGAAGGATGCAGAACCTGAAGGATTCAGAACCTGAAGGAAGCAGCCTCTGAAGGATGCAGCCTCTGAAGGAAGCAGAACCTGAAGGATGCAGAACCTGAAGGATTCAGAACCTGAAGGATGCAGAACCTGAAGGATGCAGCCTCTGAAGGATGCAGCCTCTGAAGGATTCAGAACCTGAAGGAAGCAGCCTCTGAAGGATGCAGCCTCTGAAGGAAGCAGAACCTGAAGGATGCAGAACCTGAAGGATTCAGAACCTGAAGGAAGCAGCCTCTGAAGGAAGCAGAACCTGAAGGATGCAGAACCTGAAGGATTCAGAACCTGAAGGATGCAGAACCTGAAGGATGCAGCCTCTGAAGGATGCAGCCTCTGAAGGATGCAGAACCTGAAGGATGAAGCCCCTGAAGGATGCAGAACCTGAAGGATGCAGAACCTGAAGGATGAAGCCCCTGAAGGATTCAGAACTTGAAGGATGCAGAACCTTCAGAGGCAGCCTCTGAAGGATGCAGAACCTGATGGATGCAGAACCTTCAGATACAGCCTCTGAAGGATGCACCCCCTGAAGGATGCAGCCTTCTGAAGGATTCAGAACTTGAAGGATGCAGAACCTTCAGATGCAGCCTCTGAAGGATGCAGAACCTGAAGGATACAGCCTCTGAAGGATACAGCCTCTGAAGGATGCAGAACCTGAAGGATGCAGAACCTGAAGGATGCAGAACCTGAAGGAAGCAGCCTCTGAAGGATGCAGAACCTGAAGGATGCAGAACCTTCAGATGCAGCCTCTGAAGGATGCAGAACCTGAAGGAAGCAGCCTCTGAAGGATGCAGAACCTTCAGATGCAGCCTCTGAAGGATGCAGCCTCTGATTGAGACAAAGCTTCTGACTCCAGATGTGCACGATGTCAGTGTTCATATGAAGTTGAGGCTTCATGTCTGGACAGTGGGAGGAGGTGGAGTCGTGGCGTCCATCTTTACAGTCCATGGTTCAGAGGGACAGTGAAGAACACGTAGATGTTTGGATTCTTCTGATGTGATCTGAGCACAGGTCACTGTGTCGCTGCTCGAGAGTCCGTCTGATGTGACATGAAGACGGAAATGAAGCGTGAAAGGTCCCTCGTGGGTTTTTAAAGGTCACATTGGTGTGTGTGTGTGTGTCTGTGTGTGTGTTTGTGAGTCTGTGTGCTCACCCCTGACACTTAATGCTCCAGGGTGTGTGACTGACCTGCAGCGCGGAATATCGATTGTCCTTATAAGCTGCAGCACAGTAGCAGACAGCTGTGTGTGTGTGTGTGTGTTTGTGTGTGTGTCTGTGTGTGTGTGTGTGTTTGTGTCTGTGTTTGTGTGTGTGTGTGTGTGTGTTTGTGTGTGTGTGTGTGTGTCTGTGTTTGTGTGTGGTCCAGGTATTTTCTTTCTTATGGGGACAAAGAAGCACTTAGATCATTGAAATTCAAAGTGAAAACATGTGTAGGGTTGGACTGGTTCAGGTTGTGTTCAGATTGAGTTTAGACTTGGTTGTAGAAACAGGTCTGGGGTCAGATTGGTGACTGGTGAAGGTTAGAGAGAAGTTTCTGTGAAATCAATGAGTCAATGTAGTATGTGTCTGTGCACGCGTCTCTGTGTGTGCGTGTGTGTGTGGGCGTCTCTCCTCTCAGGCCACTCCCGGTGATGCGCGCTGCTGCTTCTGTTCCGCCTCAGACGCACGGACGGTGTTGGATCTGTGCGCTCCTCTCCCTCTCTCTCCCTCTCTCTCCCTCTCTCTCTCTCTCTCTCCGTGCGCGTGCCCCCGCTCCTCTCCAGTTGGGGGTCTCGGTGGAGACATGTAGCAGCGGATCCACCGGATCCAGCGGATTCACCGGATTCACGCGCCGAGCAGCATGTAGCAGCACCTGGAGCTCCTGCGTCCTCTCCGCTCCAACCCGTTTCCGGGGGTGAGTCCCGTGCGCGTGAGTGGCTCCCTCTCCCGGAGGAGCGCGTCCCCCCCCCCCCCCCCCCGCTGCACCTCCCGGTCGATGGTCGGTGAGGAAGCTTCCATCTTGAGTCCCGGATCTACCGAGAGAACCATGGCGAGCGACTCCCCGGCGCGGAGCCTGGACGAGATCGACCTGTCTGCACTACGGGTAATGTCTCCCTGCGCGTGCGTGTGCTGCTGCTGCTGCTTTCTGTGCGTGCGCGCGTGCATGTGTGCGGAGCTGTTGAGCACCTGTCCCCCCCCCCCCCCCCCCCCCCGATCTCTCCTCCCTCCTCTCCATCCTCACCCTCCTCTCACGGACGCGTCTACCTGGTCCTCCTGTGCTCTCGGTGGTATGCATGCGCGTGTGTGTGAGAGCGTGCGTGTGGGGTCATGTGACTCATGTTGTTTGTTGTTGATGTTTTATCTAAACAACTGGGACGTGACGTAACGAGGCCCTGAGCTGCTGCTGCTGTGCGCGTGCACAGATCCCCGTGCGCGTGCGTCAGGCGGCATAATAGAGGCCGCTCTGTGTGTTCTATGTGGAGCAGATGTTAAGCTCACTGACACGCTCACAGCGCGCACGCACACACTGATGCAGAGGTTCCAGATGCACGCACGCGCGCACTCGCACGCACCGTGAACAGCAGCGGTGAAGTTCCGCCATTTCGTGATGTTGTGGCGACAGCAGCAGCAGCATTTCATCACAGTGGCTCTTTGTGGGTGCGTGCGTGTGCGCGAGGAGGGAAGGTGCACAGACGGAAACCGTGCAGGAATGTGTGCGTGTGTGCGTGCGCGTCTGAAACATGGATACACACACTGATGATACATTCACTCATTTGGATTTAACTTGTGCTCAAGATGATCTGTAGATCTCACATATGACTGGAGTTGTGTGTTTGCGCGTGTGCGTGTGCGTGTGTCTCTGGCACAGCTATTCTCTCTTTCTTCCTTCTGCTGCTTACGCAACACAGTCGTACCTGCAGAGCAACAATCAAGTCTGGGCATGATCAACCGGGTGGGACTGCAAGTCGGAGTGTGTGTGAGAATCTGTGTGTGTGACGATACAGATGCAGACACACACACACTGAAGGACAAAGACACAAAGAGAGCAAGGATGTGCACGATCTTGTATGAACGTGCACATCCTTGCTCTCCCCCTCAGTGACATGACGATTAGAAATTAGGTCACCAAAGACTGAGCACAGAGAGGGGGGGGGAACATTTCAGCGTGACACAACGCCTGTCTCCAACACCCTCACACACACACACTGAACCACTTCCTGTTTCTGCAGAGCTTCACTTCCATGTCCTCAGACTCACTTCACCTTCGTCCTCTCACTGAAGCTCCATCAGGCTCCACACCATCAGACTCTTATTCTGAAGTCCCAGTGGGTTCCTGTGTCCCTCTGGACAGGGACAGTGTGAGACGCCATTAGAGACAGAGACTCTCAGACTTGTCTTCTTTTAGAGCCGTGTCCTTCTCTCTTCTGCAGACTGACTGGAAGCTGTTCAGGAGAGAGAGGCTGTTCATGTTCTGGTTCAGGACTCGTTCACACCTGGTTCAGAGCTTCAGCCTCTTCAGCTCAGTCCTGAACATCAGGTGTGAAATGTTCCTCAGAGCAGAGGAGGAGTTCTGGATCTGGATTGAACTGAACCTGGTTCTGTTGGTCTGAAGTGAAAACACTTGGTTTGGACTTTGAACCAGTCACAGGAAGTAGAGACAGAATTAATCAGTAGAAGAGGAAGAGGAAGAGGAAGTACTGTAGTACTATGGAGTAGTGTAGTACTGTGGAGTACTGTGAAGTAGGGAGTACTGTGGAGAACTATAATACTGTAGTACTGTGAAGTACTGTAGTACTGTGAATTAGGGAGTACTGTGAAGTACTATAGTACTACACTGGTAGTACTACACTGGTAGTGATACCATCATGATGTTACCATGGCAACCACATGAGGCTTCATTCATCTTTTCCATTAAAAAAAAAAGACTACTACCCCCCCCCCAACTGATGACACGCCCACGTCAGACTCCGCCCACAGAGGTGATGACGAACAGGACGAAGTGTCAGACAAACTTTTTAGTCTTTAAATTACAAAGTAAAACCAGAGCGTATGAATAAATATAATACTTTTATGTTGAGTCTTTACTGCTTCTCGTTTTCGGAGAACTTGATCGTATCATACTGATGATTTCATAACTGATTTGAACTTTGAACTTTGCTCTTCATCTAAATATCTTTGTGTGTGAACCTTGACCCTTAAAGGAGACGGAGGTTATCAGAGTTTCTATCCATCGATGTGTTTCTGCAAAGTTCTTTAAAAGAAAAGTTGGCAGAGGATTCTGTTGTGAAGACAGTTAGACAACTAACTAACTAACTAACTAACTAACTAACTAACTAACTAACTTATTAACCAACTGAATAAATAACTCACTAACAAACAGTTAATTAGATTCTGTGACTTCACGCTTGAAGTAAGTCACATTTCAAATGGTTCCCTCTCTGGACTCACATGGTCAGAGCTGCACCTCACATCCGCTCCCTCCACCTCTTTCACTGGTGTGTGTCTGTGCAAGTGGTCCTATGCCTGCATGGTAAGAGCTGTAACAGATGTGTGTGTGTGTGTGTGTGGGTGTGTGTGTCTGTATGTGTGTGTGAGGCCGAGGTCCTCCAGGAGTAGACGTGCTTCTGTTTGACCTTGAGTGAAAAGGAACTCTGCTTTTCAAACTAATCCCCCGTCTGGAGACTCCTCTGTAATAGTGCCAACGCTCTCCTGTGGCCCGCTGTACACACACACACACACAGACACACACACACACACACACACGCACACACCAACGCTCACACACACACAGACACACACAGGGTTGATTAAAGATCAAGATTTGTGTTTTGTAAAGTTTATTGAACTTCAGTCTGAACATGAGATTACTGTGTGTGTGTTTGTGTGTGTGTGTGTGTGTGTGTGTGTGTGTGTGTGTTTCCTTCAGGTTGTTGTTATTTAATCTGCAGTGAAATCCAGGTTTCTTGTTTATATGATGTTTAAGTAATCAGATTACTATCAGAAGCTGAATGTAATCTGATGACTTCAGCAGAGAGCGAGAGCGTGAGTTACCCATTGGAGGATTACTAACCAGGTGATGATAGAAAGGTTTTATGAGGTCGTGCTCTGTCAGTGAGTTTGTGTGAAGGTCAAACTCCACAATCAATTCTTACATGTCCAGTTTAATCAGTCGTGTTCTCTGGAATAACATTTCTTCTTTTTCTGCTGTTTCTCTCTCTCTCTCTCTCTCTCTCTCTCTCTCTCTCTCTCTCTCTCAGGACCCAGCTGGTATCTTCGAGCTGGTCGAACTGGTTGGAAATGGAACCTATGGGCAGGTCTACAAGGTGAGACTTCATAATAACTTGATAACTCCCTGTCATGATGTGTGTGTGTCTGATTTACTGTGTTTTGCTGACTCACCGGGGACACGTCTCCTCCTTGACTCCTCCTCGTGTTCTCCTCGTGTCCTCCTCGTCTCCTCCTTGTGTCCTTCTCGTGTCCTCCTCGTGTCCTCCTCGTCTCCTCCTCATCTCCTCCTCGTGTTCTCCTCGTGTCCTCCTCGTCTCCTCCTCGTGTCCTTCTCGTGTCCTCCTCGTGTCCTCCTCGTCTCCTCCTCGTCTCCTCCTCGTGTTCTCCTCGTGTCCTGCTCGTCTCCTCCTCGTCTCCTCCTTGTGTCCTCCTCGTCTCCTCCTCGTCTCCTCCTTCTGTCCACCTCATCTCCTCCTCATCTCCTCCTCGTCTCCTCCTTGTGTCCTCCTCGTCTCCTCCTCGTCTCCTCCTCGTGTCCACCTCATCTCCTCCTCATCTCCTCCTCATCTCCTCCTCGTCTCCTCCTTGTGTCCTCCTCATCTCCTCCTCGTCTCCTCCTTGTGTTCTCCTCGTCTCCTCCTTGTGTCCTCCTCGTCTCCTCCTCGTCTCCTCCTCGTGTCCACCTCATCTCCTCCTCGTCTCCTCCTCATCAATTCAGACCTTGGACTCAAAAAATAACAACGATGAAACACATTTTAAAGATGCTCCTTGTTGTCGGAGCTTCATGTTGTGAACTGAGGAAACTTAAAGAACACGTCAGCTGCTTTTAACTCTGCTCCCAATCTGTCAGGACATGTTCCAGGGTACAGAGATAAACACAAAAAACAACGATTGTTAGAAAATACAAGAGACGTGTTTTTAGCTCCAGATTAACATGATGTCAGTAGATTATTTCTCGGGTGTCACGTGGGTTTCACCTGCAGAGAGAAAGTTCACTGTGTTCTATGTTTTCATGGAAATGACTTATAAAACAAAACCACGGAGGAGGAAATGAAGAGCACACGTGATCAGGAACTGGACGTGAAGAATCCACAGCTCCACGATGAGACCTGCTTCTGGTTCAGTTTAGTCCCTGAAAAACAGAAGATGTCAGAATCAGGAGAAACAGATGGATTCTGAGATTCTGACCCTCTGAGCGTTCAGCAGACTCTTAATTAGAGTCAATCAGGATCAGACGTCTCCCGCTTGTCTATGATTATTACCAAGTGACATCATTCTCTACAGGGAACTTCATAAGAAATCAATGCTGATCTTGAAGCAGTTCTTCCATCCGGACATTTCTGGACCCAGAGCAGAATCATTCAGTAGTGGGAGTCAACTCCACCTTTCTTTTCTGCTGCTGTTTTCCTTCAGCACATCTGGATCTGATGGTGTGACCTTCTGAGTCCCACTTGTTTCACTTCTCCTTCTACCTCAGCTTGTGTGTGTGTGTGTGTGTGTGTGTGTGTAAAGCTTCAGCCAATGAGGAGGCAGTGCTGTGAGTTTCTCCTTAGTTTGTCTTTATTCCACAGCGTTGTGGTTCAGTTTTAGAGCAGCACTTCTTGGTTGTGTTTAGATTTGCTCAGCTCTTGCTCCCCCTGTGCGTCTCCTGCTCAGACCTCGTGTGGCTCGGGCTTCAGATCTTTTCTTCTGACTCTGGTTGAAATGTCTGCTGTCTCATTTTTCTTGGATTTATTCGGTCAAACAATAGAAGTTGTGTTGATGACGAATGAGAATGTTCCGCCCTCGTTGTGGTTCAGTTTGTTATTGGGATCAGGGCGGGGTATGATTTAGTTTTTATAATCGCTCACACCAATGTTCCCTTGAAGTTAAAGATGTGAGATCCTTGATGTTGCCTCCATGTTGACCTGAGATCTGCTGGAGGGGAAGTGGAGTGGAAGTCGAACCCGGTTGAAGTCACCGCCCGCACGGGACTCTCGAAGACATAAAACTAACACACCCATTACCAGGGCGGGACAACTTCATTCGCCATCACCACACCTAACATTCTATTGGTTGGGGGATTTTTGACAGACACAATCAAATCCAGGAGTCGGGGTTTGCGTGCACAGAAGCAGCGTGAGGAAGACGAGCTGAAGCTGGAGAACAAGGTTTAAAGTGAAAGTCTCAAACTGAAGGAACAAGTGATGATTCAATGATCAGGTCCATGTGTGGTGCAGGATCTGGCACAAGAATTTCCCTCAGGATTAATAAAGTCTTATCTTAAAATCGATCTCTGAATATGATTCTTTGTTCCTGTGACACGATGCAGATCAGCTGTCGTCTCCTTCTCCTCTGAAGAAACTTTGCTTCTGAATCAGCCGCCAATATTTCATCTAATCGTCTGAAATGTCACGATTGCTGAAAGCTGGTTTGTCCCTCCCTGACACAGTGTGTTCCCAGTGGAGGTTACTGGTGCAGCCATGAAGCTCAGCTGGTGTTGTCCCAGCTCGTGTCTCGGGCTTCATGTGTCGGGGCTTGTGTTCAGGTTGGAATGTGGAGCTTGTCTGAACACGGGGCCCGAGGTGTGTTTCTACACCTCGGGCTGCTTCAGAAGGATTCTCTGCTCTTTTCTATCTCCAGTCATCTGCTTCTTCTTCTTCCTCGTCCTCCTCCTCCTCCTCCTCACCTGCCACCTCCCTCTGCTCTGTCGCTATCTTTATCCCCTCCTCACTGCCTGTGTGTGTGTGTCTGTGTGTGTGTATGTGAGGATCCAGGTGCTGTTTTAATACAGCTTCCTTACAACCATATAACACACACACAGACACACACACACTCACACACACACACACACACACACTGGGAGCTCTGTGTCACCTCAGGGAGATTGTTTGACCGGCCATGGTGTCGGAGGAAGAGAGATAGTGAAACAAAGAGCCTGTGGTATCTCCTCCTCTCATCTCACTGGTTATTGCCTCATGATGGTGGATCTCTGCCACTTGTCCTTCAGTCCCAGCAGCACTCAGATCAACCCGAGGTCCGGGGAGCAGGTCCACTGAGATATCACTGAGCAAACCCCTGAATCACCACGGGTCTGGAGTTCCTCCTGACGTCTGGAGACAGTGAACCTCTAGAAGGTCATGAAGGTTCCTGCAGGTGGACAGGAGCCAGTCTGAATTCAGCTGCAAGAGAACCTGAGCTTTGGAGGCGTTTGTCTTCGGAGTTTGTTCCTGGAAGATGAATCCAGTGGATTCTGGTCACTGGCTGATCTGCATTAACAGATTCCTCATGTGAATATACAGAATCTGTAGGTGGGGGACAGGAGTCTGGGGGGGGGGAGCTTCTGGTTTCTGTTTGAAACGTGTTGTTCCTCACATCCGCTCATTCACAGGCTCCAGAGTTTTCTCGAGCGGACTGGCCAGAGAATCTCCACAGGAAGTCTGGAGCCTCTGGAGAAGGTCCTGAGTTGTGTGAACGTCTAAAAGCAGCGATAGAAATAGAATGAATAGATAGAACCGCTGTAAGAGCAACCAGGGCCGAGTGCTGGCCAGAGCCTTGACCCAGATCTGCTGTCTGCACCGGAGGCTGATCCAGAGTCAGCTCTGAGACGCTTGATTCTCTGACTTCAGAGTCCGACCGATGGGATGTTAGGGGGTGAAACCAGTACTGTTATACTGGTCAATATATGTGTTTAAAAAAAAATCGATGATCCTGTGATGTCGTTATTAAACCGTACTGTAAAGAAACGTAACAACAGCTTTGAATTTTACAGTTTCATCAAAAGCTTTATTAGAAATAAAATAACTGAACGAAAACCACACACAGAAACACAAAGATAAGACGAACGACGCACAAAGAGAAATCGTCTCCGAAGTCTGATGCAACACTGAGTAACGTGTGTGTGTCTGTGTGTGTGTGTGTGTGTGTGTGTGTGTGTGTGTGTGTGTGAATCTGAGCAACTCACATGTGCAAGTGACCCACAGTGTGAAATATCATGGCCTCCTCACACACAGCTGTTGCTAGGTTACCATGAGGACATTTTGTGTTTGTGTGTGGGGGTGGGGGGGGGGGTGGGGGGGGCTGGTAGTTCCCAGTCTCTTGCTTTAACAGCTGTGAAGGAGGAGACGTTAATGTCCACAGGTAACGTGTCCTTTCCAATCTGAGGGTCAAGACACACACACACACACACACACACACACACACACACACACGCGAATACACACACACTCACACACACACACACACTAGATGACTTATACACTTTTATAATAGCAGTGATAACAGTTTTTTGTCTCTGTGCCTCTCAGGGTCGTCATGTCAAAACAGGTCAGCTTGCTGCCATCAAGGTCATGGACGTCACAGGAGTGAGTAACACACACACACTCACACACACACACACACACACAAACACACACACACACACAGCCTTGATACAAGTGCACATACCCACACACAGTTGCTTAGTATTATTGTGTGTGTCTGTGTGTGACAGGATGAGGAGGAGGAGATTAAAGCGGAGATCAACATGTTGAAGAAGTACAGTCACCACAGGAACATCGCCACCTACTATGGAGCCTTCGTCAAGAAGAACCCTCCTGGAATGGACGACCAGCTGTGGGTATGTATACTGTGACCTCCTGCTCCTCCTCCTCCTGCTGCTCCTCCTCCTCCTCCTCCTCCTCCTCCTCCTCTTCCTCCATCGTGTTTACCTACAGTTCCTCCTCGTTCCCGGGATTCATTTTTATTAATGGTTTTCAGAAGTCGACCTTGATGAGGTGAAAGGTGTTTCACCTCACCGCAGATATTTTGATTGTTTTCTTTTTGAGGAGAAAGTTAATTCAGATTGTACAGAGCTGAATCCCAACATTCATTATGTCAAAGCAGTTCACATAGAAAGATCCAGAACTCAGTGCTCGTGATAAACTTTAAAATTGACTCTTTGATTTGTCGTAAAGATCCTGTTTCCTCAGATTCTACTGAAACAGATTCCAACAGTAGATTAGATGAGAACTGCATCAAGAGACTGTGTTTGTGAGGAAGTGCATGTAAAAACGTGTGTGTGTGCGTGTGTGTGTCTGTGTGTGTAGCTGGTGATGGAGTTCTGCGGCGCCGGCTCGGTCACAGATCTGATCAAAAACACCAAAGGGAGCACGCTGAAGGAGGAGTGGATCGCCTACATCTGCAGAGAGATCCTCCGGGTGAGAACCAGACGGAAATATACACAACGCACAATCACACAACATACAAACACACACACAGCAGGTCGGGGGCAGCGTGTGTGTCGTTGGTGGAGTTAACACTGTTAGAGTCAGCAAACAGAAGTTAAGTCCATTCTAATGTTCACTTCTAAAGAACCAAGTCAAATGTGTGTATGATGTTTTTTAAAGGTTGTGGTGATTTTCCAGGGTTGTGTTGTGTGTTGATAAGAAATGACAGAATCCTCTTTGTGTCTTCAGGGTCTGACTCACCTCCACCAGCACAAGGTCATCCACCGGGACATCAAAGGTCAGAACGTGCTGCTGACGGAGAACGCTGAGGTCAAACTGGGTGAGACGCACAAACACTCACACACTCACACACTCACACACTCACACACTCACACACTCGCACACGAGAAAGCGCTCACATAAATGACTATAACTCTGTGTATGTGTGTATGTGTGTGTGTGCAGTTGACTTTGGTGTGAGTGCTCAGCTGGATCGTACGGTGGGGCGGAGGAACACATTTATCGGGACGCCCTATTGGATGGCCCCGGAGGTCATCGCCTGTGACGAGAACCCCGACGCCACGTACGACTTCAAGGTAAACGTTTGATCCCCCCCCCCCGCTCATTCGACCAGTGAGAGCACTGGTTCCTGTGGTGGTCACTGTGTGGAGGCTGTGAGTCATGAACCTGCAGCCGTGGATCAGATGTTTTCTGTTTCTCTGCAGAGTGATCTGTGGTCGCTCGGCATCACGGCCGTGGAAATGGCGGAGGGGGCGCCACGTGAGTGACACACGTCCAACCATGATCACTGACGCGCACACACACACACACACACACACACACAGACACACACACACAAACACAAATACAATCATTTTCCAATTTCCTCTCCTTTCATTCCTCTTTTCTCTTTCCTCTTTCTTTTCCTTTCCTGTTTCCTTTTGCCTAATTTCTTTCCTCCCCTCTCTCTCCTCTCTTTCCTTTCCCTTCCTTCACTTTCCTGTATCCTTCATTCCTCTCCTCTCCTCCCTCCCCCTCCTTTCCTCCCGTTTCCCCCTTTTTTTGTCCCTTCAATCCGTTTATCCTCTCCTTCATCTCCTCTTTTATTTCCCTTCCGTTTTTTCTTTCCTCTTCCTCTTCCTCTTCCTCTCTATCTTCCTCTTTCTTTTCCTTTCCTGTTTCCTTTTGCCTCATTTCTTTCCTCTTCTCTCTCCCCTGTCTTTCCTTTCCCTTCCTTTCACTTTCCTGTATCCTTCATTCCTCTCCTCTCCTCTCTTTCCCCCTCCTTTCCTCCCTTTTCCCCCTTTTTTTGTACCTTCCATCCCTTTTTCCTCTCCTTCATCTCCTCTTCTCTTCCTCCTCAGCTCTGTGTGACATGCATCCAATGAGAGCGCTCTTCCTCATCCCCAGAAATCCTGCGCCTAGACTCAAGTCCAAGAAGTGGTGAGTAAACACAAACAGACTCTCACACACACAGACACACACACACACACAGACACACACAGACAGTACTGACTACACTGTGATGTCACCGTGTGTTTCCAGGTCGAAGAAGTTCCAGTCCTTCATCGAGGGCTGCCTGGTGAAGAGCCACAGCCAGCGGCCGAGCACCGAGCAGCTCCTGAAGCACCCGTTCATCCGGGACCTCCCCAACGAGCGGCAGGTCCGGATCCAGCTGAAGGACCACATCGACCGCACCAAGAAGCGGAGGGGGGAGCGGGGTGAGGAGGCTCGCCGGCTGTTAGAAGAGCCCCGCGCTCTGAGACCAGCTGATGCTAACGTGTGTGTTTCCTGCAGATGAGACCGAGTACGAGTACAGCGGCAGTGAGGAGGAGGATGAAGAGAGGGACGCCGGAGAGCCCAGGTACATCTGCTACTACTGAGAGTACTACTGCTACTACAGTTCTACCAATACTATTACACTTACCACCTCCCCTCCTCTCATTGGCTCCTTCCAGCTCCATCATCAACATCCCCGGGGAGTCCACTCTGAGGCGGGACTTCCTGCGTCTCCAGCTGGCCAATAAGGAGCGGTCGGAGCTGATCCGGCGCCAGCAGCTGGAGCAGCAGCAGAACGAGGAGCACAAGCGCCAACTACTGGCCGAGAGGCAGAAGCGCATCGAGGAGCAGAAGGAGCAGAGGCGGCGGCTGGAGGAGGTGAGTCTGTTTTATCCTGTGCTTCGTTCTGAGCCGTGACAAACGTCTCCCCACATCTGTGACGTCCTGATGCAGGGAAACACACACCTGACATGAACACACACACAGACACACACACACACACCGAGCTGAAGCGTCACTGTGTTGATCTTTTCCATCCACAGCAACAGCGTCGCGAGCGCGACCTGAGGAAGCAGCAGGAGCGAGAGCAGAGGAGGAGGTACGAGGAGATGGAGCAGGTCCGTCGGGACGAGGAGAGGAGGCACGCCGAGAGAGAGCAGGTGAGAGGACGTCTCACTGAGGACAATCACAGGAGACATCTTAGTCACACATGTCACACATTAAAGATAAGGACACAGGACCAAACAGCACCTCTGTCAGTCTGTTGGTTTGAGATGGTAGATCCACGTCATCAGTGTAGAACATCTCCACCTCTACGATCCACCTCCATCCATTGTGCTCCACCATGAGGGCTCTGCTGGTGGAGCTGTCCCACCCGTCCCTCTCTCTCGAGCCACGATTTCCAGCTCTTCTTCCTTATGAAAAGCAGGAGTCTGGGCTCGGCCTTCTAGAGAAGGTGAGGAGCTCAGACATCCAGAGGGAGCTGGGAGCTGCTCCTCCTTTACGTAGACAGGGAACAGTTGAGATCCAGACTGGAGGGACCACATGTCCTCTCAGTCCTCCCCCCCAAGAAAACGTGGCAGTCTCTACGATTGGCTTAAAAACCAGGAACATGGATGTTTTTGACACCCATGTTGAAACAGACGTGTAGAACCTCCACATCACATATTCAATATTATATCACAGAGCAGACGGGTGAATTTCCTCCATCATCTCAGATTGACCTTTCTACCTCTTACACACCTGGGTTCATGCAGCTGTTTAACGTCCTCCCTCCACTTATAAGCATGTCTTCCTCTTCCACTGATCACAGCCCCCTGCTGTCTCTCTCTCTTTATCTGCCCTCGTCTATTTCTGCCTAAATCCCGACTTTCACACCTCTTCAATAAATCTCCTTTTGCCTGTCCTCCTCTTTTCAATCGCCTCCTTTTTCCTGCTCTGCTGACGTCACTGGTTGCCCGGCTCCGGTTTGCTTCTCGCCTTCCTCGTGGTCTGTGATTGGCTGCGTCTCTCTCTGGCCCTGGGTGCTGACTGGTTAGGAGTATATCCGTAGACAGCTGGAGGAGGAGCAGAGGCAGCTGGAGATCCTGCAGCAGCAGCTCCTGCAGGAGCAGGCCTTACTGCTGGTAACAACTCACACAGACACACAGGAAACCAGTGGAACCAGTCTGGGTCACGCTGTGGAGAACACAGAGGCTCATTCAGGGAAACACTTAGAGCCACTGGAGATAAACTCAATCTGTGTTAAGATGCAGTTTGAACTTCAAACAACATTAGAGCAGAAATATGAGAAAACAAATGTTAAAGATCAGGAAGTTAAAAACTATATCAAATGCAATATTGAAATAATTAAAGATCAGTCTAATAAATTATTATTATTGATAATAATAATAATAATAATTATAGAACCTTTTCTGTTTAATAACAGGTTGAAAAGTTCTAGAAAGAATTTGATTGAAGGGATGGAGCCGAGGTATCAAGGTCCCGCCCATACACCCGCTCAACCAATCCTGAGTCAGTCTCAGCTGTCAATCATGGCATTAGGTGGCCTGAGTTTATGACTTATACCTCAAACAGCCACCAGGGGGCGATCAAAACACTTTTGAGAGCTGTCACGTCGTCCGTCTTTATTTACAGGGTCTGTTTTAATCCCTGAGCCAAAATCCAGTTAATTACATTTGTTAGTTTAGTTTTATCAGATTTCCACAGCGAGTGTTTGTTTCTCTGGAAACTTATTAAATATAAAGTTCCCTCTGTGCATTCTGCTCGCTGCCTTGTAGAGGTGACATGGGACTTAGCATGGAGGTGATAAATGTCTGCCTCCTAACATGTGAATCTGTTCTGATCACTGTATCTCATGCTGAAGCAGTAGCATCGTGCTTTAGTCCTGTTTCCCTGTGTTGATGAGCAGGAGTACAAGCGGAAGCAGATCGAGGAGCAGCGGCAGGCCGAGCGGCTGCAGAGGCAGCTGCAGCAGGAGCGAGCCTACCTGGTGTCGCTGCAGCAGCAGCAGCAGGAGGCGCCGCCGCGGCCGCCGCTGGACAAGAAGCAGCTGTACCACTACAAGGACCAGGCGCCCGGGGCCAGCGACAAGCCGGCCTGGGCCCAAGAGGTAGACACGCACACCAGTAGAACCAGTCCAGAAACACGTCCATACATCTGAAACCACATCAAGGTCCACACTGCTCTGGAGCTTTAGTTTGAAAAGGTCTGCGTTGAGTTCCTGTTTGAATCCTCACGCGGACACACACAGGTTCTTCAGGTCTGCATGTGGGAACAAGAAAACACACAAAGAGTTAACAACAGACTCACAAGTGAAAACAGGTCTCTGGTCTTTCTTCATTCATCAGAGTCACAGTTCTCAGGAGAAGATGTTTCTCACGTCCAGGTTTTGTCTGGACTCGATCTGCTGAACCTGAATCAGTTTACACCTGAAATGATTTATTGTTTTTCAGGTGCGACCTCAGGATTCAACGTTTGATTTGCTCTAAATTCTTGTTTCTTGTTGCTTCTGTCAGATGAAGAGTTTACAGACGGTGTGATGACATGTGATGTTTGTGTTTATTTGAAAGTCACAAACTGAAATGAATCGTTTGTTGTGAAGCAGCTGATCCGTGGACTTCCTGTTTGGCTGCCAGCGGTTGTGTCACCTGGTGTTGTGTTGTCCAGTTGTGCGTCGTGCACGTTGTTTAACCCTGACCTTGATCTCCAGGTGATGCGTCGAGCTCAGAGCAACTCGCCTCGCATCCCCCCCAAGAAGTACCACTCCTTCAGGGAGACCAGCAACCTGGACAACCTCCTCTTACTGCCCGGTTACAAACCCCGCCGCCCCCGCCCCCCCTCCTACCCCGCCCACCTCAGCCCCTCCAGGGACGACCTGCATGTGCCACGCATCCGGGTCACCTGCGTGCCCGACCGGGGGGGAGGAGCCTCTCAGCCGGTGATGCGCCAGCAGAGCCCCGACTCCAGGGGCCGGAACCCAGACCGCAGGGTCAGTCAGGGGATGAGCAGAGACTCCTCCTCCTCCTCCTCCTCCTCCTCCTCCTCCTCCTCCTCCTCCTCCTCCTCCTCCTCCTCCTCCTCCTCCTGACATCTGTCCACTAACCTCAGCTGATCTATTTGATTCCACTAACCAGGACGACTCTAACACGTGAACTCAGCTTCTCTCTGCAGGACTTCAGGTTCAGGTTCTGACTCCTGCTGCTGGTTCCAGTTTCATCTCCTCTGTTCTTAACTTCTCTCCACAGCTTTTACCCTTCGTCTTCTTCCTCTTCTTTATCTCATGTCTTCACCATTAACCTCACTTTAACCTTCACTGTCCATGTTCCAGGTGACTCCCTGCTGGGTGTCAGAGGTCGACCTGCAGCTCTGTGGGATCGGCTCTCAGCCTGCTGCTTTTATTACCATTAATATCACATAATATAATAAGTGTATTCACATCCTCTTCAGTCTTTGGTGGCAGTGATTTGTATTTGATCTTCTGGCCGCCAGGTTGAGAGCTGCTGTTTCCTTGCATGTTGCGTGGGGATGGAATCATGTATGTAACATGTATGTAACATGTTCTAACATCAGCAACTCAAACTAACATCACGTTTTCTCTTTTAGCCTCAAAATTCACTTGATCTTTTAATCCCAGGCGGTTGAAACTTCTTCATTTCTCTGTAATCTTTGTTTTAATTGAACCGAACACACTTAACAACTAATTCTGTTTAACTTTGACCCGTGTGACGGGATTCAAACTCGCATCCTTCTGTGTAAATGTAGCACCACAGTGTGTGAATGCAGGTCAATGCTCCATATCTGAACCCTGACGACACACACACACACACACACACACACACACACACACACACACACACACACACACAGACTCACACGTGAACACTCCTACCTCCTGCACGTCCACACACATTTAGGGCAGCTCTCCAGGTCGGCCTCCTGGTGGCTCTGGTGGTGGATGTAGGGCAGCTGGAGCTATATCAGTCCCTCTCTTATGGACACACACACACACACACACACACACACACACACACACACACACACACACACACACACTGTACCGACAGGTCTACCCCCAGTGAAGATATATTTCTATCACATCCCAAAACAGCAAACTGTTCAAATCTGCTGCCACAATTATACAGGAGAAGAGACTGAATTTAAATCAGCTCATTATTTACATATTATCAGTAAAAACATGGAGGCTCAGCACTTCACTGCATGGAGTGACTGGTGTGTGTGTGTATGTGTGTGTCAGTGTGTGTGTGTGTGTGTGTGTGTGTGTGTGAGTGTGTGTGTGTCAGCTGGAGGATGATAAGATGATCAAACAGTCTTCTCCTGCTTTGCAGCACAAAGTCTCAAACCGGATCTCGGACCCGTCTCTGCCTCCTCGCTCCGAGTCCTTCAGCAGCGGAGGCATCCAGCAGGCCCGCACCCCCCCCATGCACCGCACCGTCGAGCCACAGGTGTGCGGCCTACCTTTCTAACTGTGTGTGAGTGTGTGTGCGTGTGTGTGTGTGTTAGCCAGCCATAGATTCAGCTGCAGAGACAGTGAAACTAAATTCCTGGATCCTCTCCTCCAGTTAGAGAGCGAGTCTTCTCCAGGTGACGGAGGTGAAGTGTCTTCAGATCGGGGAGGAGCCTGAAGCTGCTGAGATCCAGAGTGTAGATCCAGACAGGAAGTGAACTCATCACATGACCTGTGAGCTCAGGGAGGAGCCTGAAGCTGCTGAGATCCAGAGTGTAGATCCAGACAGGAAGTGAACTCATCACATGACCTGTGAGATCAGGGAGGAGCCTGAAGCTGCTGAGATCCAGAGTGTAGATCCAGACAGGAAGTGAACTTGTCACATGACCTGTGAGATCAGGGAGGAGCCTGAAGCTGCTTGAGATCCAGAGTGTAGATCCAGACAGGAAGTGAACTCATCACATGACCTGTGAGATCAGGGAGGAGCCTGAAGCTGCTGAGATCCAGAGTGTAGATCCAGACAGGAAGTGAACTCCTCACCTGTGGAGGAGCAGCTCACAGACGTTAAGTCTCTTCTCAGGGTTGTTTCCTTTAGTTTCATTTCAAATGTGAATCAGAGACTTTGTGTTGAAACAGACGACACAAAGTGAAGTGTGTTTGTGTGAACGCAGCCTGTTCCCCTCTTCACGCCCCCCCCACCGGACTCCACCTCCTCCTGCTTCTTCTCCTCTGATGTGCAAACCCTGATCCTGCTCTTCCTCCTCCACCCTGCCTGTTTTCTGCTTGTGTGTGTGTGTGTGTGTGTGTGTGTGTGTGTGTGCAGATGGCCCACCTGGTGCAGGTGAAGAGTCACGGCCTCTCGGGCTCCCAGTCCCTGTACGACCCCCACGGTGTGTCCTCCTCCTCCTCGGCCTCGCCCTCCCCCTCCCGGCCTCCCATGCCCCGGCAGAACTCCGACCCCACCTCCGACACCCCCCCTCCCCCGCCCCTGTCCCGCCTGGCGCCCCCCCTCGACAAGCTGGACCGCAGCTCCTGGCTGCGGCAGGACGACGACACGCCCCCCAAGGTTCTGCATGCCCCGCCCTGTGTGTTGTGTGTCAGAATGTGTGTGTCCCTGTTTGTGTGTGTGGGACAAAACTTTGCTTTTTTCCCTGGGTTCTGTTTTTCTGTGACGTTTGTGATCTCTTTTTGTCGTTGTGTGATTAGATTTTGTGTCTTTTGAATTGAATCATGTGTTGTCACCTGATCATATCGATCCAGTCTCAAAGCAGATAACCTGTTAATAACCAGTACCTCAAACTGACTGGAAACCAACTTTGTCTTTAGTCTGATATTTTCAGAGATTAAAGTTTTTAATTTATTGTCTATAAATCGAATCAGTGCTTGTTTGTATTTTTTTTTTATTTTTAAGATTATAATTTGTCTTTTCTATCGCACTTACACACGTGTTGGTCCATGTTCTGAACATGTGATCTCGACTTCATACACACTCTGCATCTCGTGTTGTCGAGTGTGTGTCCGCTGCTCACACACGTTGTGTTGTGTTGTGTGTCTGCAGGTTCCCCAGAGGACGACCTCCATCTCTCCTGCGCTGGTCCGGAGGAACTCTCCAGGAAACGGACCCGGCCTCGGCCCTCGGGCTGGAGCTCACCTCATCCGGGCCAGGTACACACAGACACACACACACACACAGACAGACACACACACAGTTTCCTGCATGAATGAGACAACCCTGTGTTTGTGTTGCCTCAGCAACCCCGACCTGCGGAGGATAGACGTTTCCATGGACACGCCCCTGAAGAGGACGAGCAGCTCGTCCAGCTCGTCCACCCCGAGCTCCCAGGGAGGCTCCAACGAGAGAGGTGACCCCCCCCCCCCCCACGTTTCCATTTATCACAACAGCAAATGAGTGAATCAGCCTCGATAGGACCGAGAGTTTGATCATAAATATCACTATTTAATGAAATATCTACGTCTTCTCTATAAACAGATATCATATCAGAAATGTCCTCATGTTGTAAAAGTCGTAACAGACTCACACACAGTCTTTGTCTTTGTCTTTGAACGTATGTGTTGACATCGTCTCGTGTGTGTTCAGGTAATTCGTCCAATAAGACTGAAGGTTCCTCCCTTTCCTCCCATGACGCCAAAGAGGACAGAGGAGAGCTGAGACCCAGCAGGCCTGCAGTGAGTCCACACACACACAGACACACACACACACACACACACACACACACACACACACCTCTCTCTGAACTAACCTCGTTGGTTCATTGTCGCTCTCTTCCTCTTCTCATCTCTCCTTCATCCCTCCTTCCATCAGAGTTATAAGAAAGCTGTAGATGAGGTCAGTGACATTTTCTCTCCCTGAACACACCTTGGATTTGGTGTTTTTTTAATTTGGCACAAAATTTGTCAACTTGGACTCGGATTGACTGATTACATGTCAAAGGTCCCCCTGCCTCGTCCCACTGCGCCGTCCCCCTGCCCGTCCCCCTGCTCCTTCCCCCTGCCCGTCCCCCTGCCTCGTCCCCCTGCCCGTCCCACTGCCCCCTCCCCCTGCCTCTGCCCCGTCCCACTGCCCCTTCCCCCTGCCCCCTCCCCCTGCCTCGTCCTCTCTCAGTGTCTTCCTGCTCGCTGGCCCCTCCCACCATTTAACATTCTGCATCGTGATTCAAAAAACTCTTTATTCTTCTTTTCTCATTATTCTGCTGATTTTATTGATCATAACAGAAAGAAACCAGTTTTATGATCAGACACATTTACTCTGGTGATGAAAAAGATCAAGTTAAATGAAAACTAAATTAATAAAATAAAACATAGGACACTTCAGACCATGAATAAAATGGAAGAATAGAAAAGATGTTTCAACATTTAAAAGGTCTCCAGATATTCTTAAATTATTCCAGACTCCAGCTGCTTTCAAAGTTAATTTTGATAATGTGTTAGTTTATTTTCTTAATATTATCAAAATGATTTGTTTGTTTGTCGTTGACACTTGATAACAAAAGATTTGGTTCTTAAAAAATGATGATATTTGTTATATCTTGACCAAACAGTTACCATGTGATCATTCAACGAGAAAATAATCAGCAGTTTAATGGATTGTGAAAATAATGCAACCAGCAGATATAAAGATATAATAACAATAACAGATTTATTCACAGAGCACCTTTTAAAACAGGGATTTATCAAGAAAACTAAAAAGCAAAGACGTCAGGGAAATGATAAAATAATAGAACATCAATTTTAAAAGAACTGGATGAAAGAAACATGGTTAAAGCCAGTATGTTGCTTTAGTCACTAATCAGATGTTTGAGAATAGAAATACTGATATAAAAGTTCAGGTTTCTTAAAATAACGTCTGTAATTATACTAATTACCTGTAAAAAAACTCCTTCCTCCCACTCTGAGCGAGCACCTGACGCAGATGAGAAGCTGCTGATGTTTCCGTGTCTTCGTGTCCTACAGGACCTGACGGCTCTGGCCAAGGAGCTGAGGGAGCTGAGACAGGGGGAGGACACCAGCCGCCCCCCCGTCAAAGTGACGGACTACTCGTCCTCCAGCGAGGACTCGCACAGCAGCGAGGACGAGGACGGAGAGGGCGGGGCCAACGACGGGTCGGTGGCTGTCAGCGACATCCCGCGAATGATGTGAGTGTGAAGCTGCTTTCAGACCTGGACTCATCCACCTGGTTCTCCTGCAGCGTCCCAGTCAAAACTTCAGCTTTCAGGTTTTCATTGTCATATTTAAATGTTACGAATCATAATGTGGGCGTTGTCTTTCAGGCCGGCAGCGAATCAAGGTCCAGGCGGGTCCTTCAACCTGCTGGCAGGTCACAACGCCGGCCACGAGGACGCGTACGCAAACAGCTCCCAGGACGGAACCCTGAGGATGCGTGAGGTAAGCCGCCTCCCAGGTCTGACCTTTGACCCGGGGTTTGACCTGGAGCCTCGATGACGCTGAACAAACCAACGTCCGGCGCTTAGACGCTCATTCACCAACCATGCTGCTTGCTCTGGGGTTGTGAGTGTGTGTGTGTGTGTGCGTGTATCTGTGTGTGTGTGTGTATGACACTCGGTTTGAAGCCGCTGGGGCCGGTACCCCCCCCCCCCCCCAGCCGTTTCTTAAAAACACAGAAACAAACTCACCCTCTCTCAGCTTCAGCCTGGCTTCACCACCTGACCTGTCAATCACAGCCATGCTGCACAGAAGCCCCTCCCCCTACTTCTCTCTTTTTCCAGAAACCTAGGGAACGGAGGCGGAGCTCTGCCGCAAGCAACGGTTTCCTCAGCAACGCTAATCTGTTCCCTGGCAACACCAACCTCCCTGATTTGGTGCAGCGGAGCCCCCCCCCCCTGGTGTCCCCTGGCGACTCCTCTGGGGCCCAAGTAGGTGGAGCGGCCCCGAAGTGTGGCCCCCCCTGAACACACCCCTGATCCTGAGAGCGGCACCCTGTCACCTGTTCACCCTGTGACCCCGCCCCCCCGTCACCCACACTCCCACCTGGTGCTTTGCTACTGGGACCAGCAGCTTGGGCATGAAGAAGAGAAACAGAATATCTAGAATTAATAAAAATAGAAATGAAAGAATACATAGTTCGGCTGAATTATCAAGTGAAGAACATCCAGTGAGGTCATGATAAGACATGTGGACGTAGTTCAGACTCTAAAGAACCATCAAACATAAAAAACCAAGAATAATAACGATAAATAATAATTTAATATTGATAAGAAGAAGAAACTGAATAAACTTTAGAAAGGAATAAGAAATACATTCTTTAATTATAAGAGCATGCAATATAAAGCCAAGGAAATATAAAAGTATGAATAGAATAGAGTAATACATAATAGTAATAAAACATAGAAAAAGAAAAAATTAGACCAGAGTTCATATTATTATGTTTATTCTTACATGAAACAAGAAAAGCAACAGAAATATTTTCTATTTGTATTGTTTTGCTTTTTCTCAAACGATGAATCTTTAACTGATCCGAGTTCAGCTGCTTCGTCTAATGAATCAAAGACAAACTGGATTCACAGGAAGTCGAGGCTCTTGACTTCCTGTGACCCTCCGCTTCAAACCAGATTCATCCCTTCCTCCACTCGCTTCATCCCTCTCTCTCCTCCCTCCGGCCTCTGATCCAGAACGTTTCCTCCCTCCTCTCCCTCAGAACATGACGCAGGTAGCTGACTTAATAAAGGAAACCGGGGGGGGGGGGGGGGGGGGGCACGACTGAGTTTCTCAGACCAGATTTTATTAAGAAAGAAAAGACGAGAATGAAAAATAAACAGTTGAAAGTCTCTGAGAAGCGACTCATTCCTTTATTTTGACAGTCACCTGTTTCACTCGGTGTTTCCTGAACAATCAAACCCGGAGATGATCATGTGACCGACTCTCACCTGTGTTTCTGTGATTGACAGTACGGGGGGGGCAGCGGCGGCGGCTCCAAGTCCTCCTTCACGCCGTTCGTGGATCCTCGGGTCTACGGGACGTCCCCGACCGACGATGAGGACAACATCTCCGCCTCAGGTACCGTGACCACACTACCCACAATCCTTAGGTGCAGTAGCGACAGCTCTGATTGGTGGAGCTCGCTGTTAACATGGAAATGTAAACACTAGATTAACAACAAGATTCAATTCAAGAGGAAGCTGGATTATAGTTATGTTCACAGTTTTGTATCTTTACCAAAATGTTTTTGTCGTGAATCAAATGTTTACCGATTCCTCTCGTAGCTGCTCGGCCTCGTTTTCTCCTCTCACTGTTACCTGTGAAGACTTTGTGTTCACGTTGTGTTGTTTGTGCGTCACGTGGCAGCGCTGTTTGCTGACGAGCTGCTGAAGCAGGAGCAGGAGCAGGCCCGACTCAACGAGGCCAGAAAGATCTCCGTGGTCAACGTCAACCCGACCAACATCCGGCCGCACAGCGACACGCCCGAGATCCGCAAGTACAAGAAGCGCTTCAACTCCGAGATCCTGTGCGCCGCGCTGTGGGGTGAGACACAAACACAACGACAACAACACGAGTCACGCACAAACACACGCAGGCAGTGACACCCGGGACGTTTGTGTGTCTGTGCAGGCGTCAACCTGCTGGTGGGGACGGAGAACGGGCTGATGCTGCTGGACCGCAGCGGGCAGGGAAAGGTCTACAACCTGATCAACCGCCGGCGCTTCCAGCAGATGGACGTCCTGGAGGGACTCAACGTCCTGGTCACCATCTCAGGTCCGTGTCTGTCCCTCAGGGCTGGAGCCTTCACTCAGGAGCAGGAGGCTGTCTCTAAACTCTAAAGAAATATCTCTGTGACATTTGAGGTCTGAACCCGTCACACGTTTAAAAAGAAACTCGACCTCACGTTTCCTCACGAGTCTGAAAGTTTCCTCTGTCATTCAAATAGAATCAGAAGAACTTTGGAGCAGGTTTGTTTGAGATGTTCAGGATCCATTGGATCACAGGGTTTCCTCTTTATAAGCTGAGAAGGAAACTGGACGATCTGGATCATTTCTCAGCTCCTCGATCAGAAGAGGAAATTCTCCTTGTTCCTGAAGCTCTTTCCAGAAGTGAGCAGAAACTAGATCCTCTCACGGCCTCACTCCATTTGATCTCCTCCTGAACAGTTTCTGAATAATGATAGAAGTGTCTGTGTGTGATGATGGAGGAAGCGTGTGGAATTCAAATGTTCCTCATGATCCAGAACAGCTCTCCTTGTTTTGTTTGTGTGAACCAGGCAAGAAGAACAAGCTGCGTGTGTACTACCTGTCGTGGCTCAGGAACAGGATCCTACACAACGACCCCGAGGTGGAGAAGAAGCAGGGCTGGATCACTGTGGGCGAGCTGGAGGGCTGCGTCCACTACAAAGTCGGTGAGAACACTCGTCCATGTGTCTCAGGAGGTCGTGGACCTGATCACACAGGGACAGTGACACTGGGGAGATATAAGAACGGGTTGTGTTTACATGAAGGATCAATCTGTGTCTGCTTGGTGTCTGACATGTTTTTGTTCCGCTCGTCTTTGCAGTGAAGTACGAGAGGATTAAATTCCTGGTGATCGCTTTGAAGAACGCGGTGGAGATCTACGCCTGGGCTCCGAAACCCTACCACAAGTTTATGGCCTTCAAGGTAAAATGCTTCAGATTGTGTTGGATGTGTTAGAGTTTGGTAAAGTGGATTGAACGTCACTTCTTCTCTCTGAGGTTGGACTGTTTTATTGAATGTCTCCGCTGCGGCGCCACCCAGTGGCCGGAGGCTGAATGTTTACAGGTTGTCAGTCTGACTCGTTCTCAAGAACTCCTCGGCTCCTGTCTTCAAAGTTATTACCAGCATTCAGTTGGACTCAACTGATTTAGATTTGGTTGTTCAAAGGTCAAAGGTCAAGGTCAAGGTCACGTCGGCCTCATGAAAAACCCTTTTGTCCTTCTGAACACGATATCTCTGACTGAAGTCAGGTGTTGAACCCAGGACGGTTCTTCTAGTTCCTCTTCTTTGGATGTTTGAAGGTTTTTACGGTTTGAGTGAATCCCTCGTTCTCTGTGTGTGTCAGTCGTTCACAGAGCTGCAGCATCGCCCCCTGCTGGTTGACCTGACTGTGGAGGAGGGACAGAGGTTAAAGGTCATCTACGGCTCCACTGTGGGATTCCACGTCATCGATGTGGACACCGGCAGCCCCTACGACATCTACATCCCCTCACATGTAAGAGTCTCTGACTGGAAACAACAGAGGGACGTCCCTGTGGCGTGGGGGGTTTGTTTGTGATGCGGTGTCGGGTTTGAATCCTGCAACAGCCCCTGCAGCATCAGAACAGCTCCCCCTGCAGGTTGTTCAGTGAACATTGAATTCATGTGTTTACCGTCTGATTGGTGTGAAGTGATGTGAACGTGTGAAGCTACAGGAGATACTGGAGTGGAGTGGGAGATTCTATTGTTGCAGCAGTTTCTTCTTTCTGGGGGGTGGGAGGGGTTCAGGGGGGCTCACGGGCATCTCCCAACACCCCCCCCCCCCCGCCCCCACCCCTTCCAACCTCCCTCCCGTGTGTCGCCCCGGCAGATTCAGGGTCAGGTGACCCCGCACGCCATCGTGGTGCTGCCCAAGACGGACGGCATGGAGATGCTGCTGTGCTACGAGGACGAGGGCGTCTACGTCAACACCTACGGACGCATCACCAAGGACGTGGTGCTGCAGTGGGGCGAGATGCCCACCTCCGTCGGTACGTCACCCAATCAGCTCGCTTCTCCCTGACCTCTGACCTCTGTAGGCAGGCTCAGCAGATCATCTTTCACCCTCACTATCTCCCATGCCCCCCCCCCCCTCCGCTCAGAGGCGCTCCTCTCTCTCCTCCTGCCTCTCTCTCAGCCCCACCTGATCAACCAGGAGCCACTCGTCTCACCTGTGTCCATGAGGCTTAAAGGGATTCTGCAGGTTTCTGGGAAATTCATTTTCTCAACTTTGTTTTAAGTGATGAGAACAAACAAAAACCAAATGATGCACAGACTCCACTGAGACACGGGGTCGCGTGAGGTCACTTCCTGTTTCTGCTTCTGACTTCAATCTATTGAGTGACAGGGAAAAGTCTCTTTAGATGTTGTAACTGTCACTAGACACGTGTGGGGATGTTCATCTAGCCGGAGGCAGAGCAGCTTTTCAGTTCATAGCTCAGGCACAGAAATGAAGCTGCGCTGTGATTCGCTCTGGTAGCTACCTGCCGCGTAGGAACTGCCTCCTGATTGGCTCTGGTAGCCGACTCTAATAAGGATCCAACCAATGTCCTCATGTCAAACTCTCAGTGTGAGGGACAAGGATTCAGACATAAACCCCTCAGAGTGGTCCTCCAACAACCTGAGACCCGCGAGTTTAATTTGCTCTAGCTCTTTTCATCACAATGACCCAAAGATTTCTAAATGTTAACAATCCTGGATCTAATCTGGATTCACACTAAATGTAATGAGTTCCCCCCCCAGCCCCCCACTCCCCCCTCAAAACCCAGATGAAGACGTTACCTGTCTGCTGGAGGAAAACTGTGAACGTGTACATTGTTAAAAAGTCATGGAGTAGAAAGTACACATATTCACTGGTACATGTGTTGGAGTGAAAGTGAAAAGTACCTGAAGATAGATCTGACCTCAGTTCAGTGCAGATCTCTCAGCTGGTGTCACTTCCTGAAGCCTCATGAAGGTTTTAATATTCTCATCACTTAACAGATAAGTTGTGAAAACCCCAAAAGTCATTGTGTCCCTTTAATGTCAAGTGTTTCATCTGATGCATGAGTGGACGACAACACGTCGCACAGAGCTCACCTCCACCCTCAGCAACACACAACCACACAACCACACACACTCACTGACACTGTCCCTTTTCACCACAGTTTAAACAGCTGCACATTCTTCTGAGCGTTGGGGCTAATGCTTGTGTGTTGTTGGAGTTGTGTCCTCTTGTTGTGTGTGAGTATCTCAGAGAGGAATCCTTCATCCTTGATTGTCTGAGCTCTTAAAATCTGAATGTGTGAGTCTCTGCGTCAGATCTCATCTATTAGTGATGAGTAGAGCACTGAAGAGGAAACACGTGATCTGATCTGAGACCAGCACATCAAGGATGGATCTTGGATCTTCTGACGTGTGTTTCCATTCAGCCTCTGGTTGTCAGTGTGCGGTTTCCTGAATGATTGTGTGTCTGTCCTGAAGCTGTTGCTCTCTGCGTGTGATCATCATGTTAACATGTGTGTTTGTATTTTACTGTTGAACCAGAGTCTCTCACAGCCAAGCCCGGCCTCAGGCCCCTCCCCCTCCCCCCCCAGCTCCCAGCTCCCAGACAAAGCACCAAAAAAACTGCACCGTGGCGTTTTTTATTCTGCACACACGAGCCGCTGGTTGATCCCCGTCCTCGGAAACTGGGATCAGCTTTTATTTCCCCACAAAACAAAACAAACAGACGTTTAGACAAACAGGTGAAGGGGGGGGGGGGGGGGGGGGGGGGGGGCACCTGAAGCAAAGTGGAGCTGCTGCAGAGACACCAGGAGGTTCAGGCTCACTGAGTCTGTGGAGTCCAGACCTGCATCAAAACCAGTCCCTGTTTATTATTATATCATTACAGGGCAGTTGAAATCAAAAAGTCCTGTTCTCTAACTCAAAGACCACACTAACCCTAACCCTTTGGATAAAGAGAGAAAAGAACTTATACAACACACTTAAAACAAAGTGTAAACATTCAGTTAAAGTGAGACCGCAGGGTGAACACATAACAGTGACAGTAACAATTCCGGGAAATCAAAAACTGATCCCAGACCATCAGCTGGAGCGTTTCTCTGACACCACGACATCGAGTGTCTCCTCCCACTGAGAGGTCAGAGGTCGTGATCGTTTGAATCACTTGGAAACTGCTGCAATAATTTCCTCCCGGAGGTCGAGGCGGAGGAGGAGGAGCCTCGAGGTGTGACTGGCTTGGGTGTGAGACAGGTGCTGAGTCTTCTCCTGTCCAATCCCTGTCTGTGTGTGTGTGTGTGTTTGTGTGTGTGTGTGTGTGTGTACCCTCTCCCTCCCCTGCAGCCTACATCCACTCCAACCAGATCATGGGCTGGGGAGAGAAGGCCATTGAGATCCGCTCCGTGGAGACGGGACACCTCGACGGAGTTTTCATGCACAAGCGAGCTCAGCGACTGAAGTTCCTGTCGGAGAGGAACGACAAGGTGAGTCAGACGTCCTGGAGGCAGAGGACACGGCTTGTAGAATGTCCAAACACGTTGTCCTAGCAGTGAAATATGAATAAACACATTAATCATATAAACAATGTATTCCTGTGTCCAATCCTCACGGAGACTGCAGACTAAACATTTGTCCCAAACAAGACGAAACCTTTGTAATAGCAGATCCTGGGCCTGTGTGTCTCAGTGTCCTCACGTGTCCTCACGTGTCCTCATGTGTCCTCATGTGTCCTCACGTGTCCTCATGTGTCCTCCTGCAGGTTTTCTTTGCCTCTGTTCGTTCTGGAGGCAGCAGCCAAGTCTTCTTCATGACCCTCAACAGAAGCACCATGATGAACTGGTAACCGCTCCTCTTCTTCACCCTGAACATCGGCCACCGCCAGGAGAGAGGGACGAGCGAGGATGACCTGTGTGTGTGTGTGTCTGTGTGGTTGTGTGTGTGTGTGTGTGTGTGTGTGTGTGTGTGTGGGTGTGGGTGTGTGTGTGTGTGTGTGGAGAACAAAGCAACAAGCTGCTGAACCGACGATTGTGCAACTACAGGAAGAGTCAAACCACTGGAGTCGTGACCCCCCCGCCTCAGATAGATACCCTCCAACTGCAGGGGGCGCCACAGGCCTCGTGCAGCGGTACCTCCACCTCGGTCTTCCCTGTGGACTGTGGGACTGTCTCTGAGACCTGACAGGACGAGGACACCGAGCCGAGTAGCCTTTGACTTTCCCATGTGACTGAATGTGTGGACAAGTCCTTTGTGTAGCACATCAGTGATTTTCCTACTGCTGATAGGTGCGGGGGGGGGGGGGGGGGGGGGGGGACTGTTTACTGCAGCGAATCACACGTCTCCTCCTGCGCCCGGTCGTCAGCCTGTTAGAGTAGCATCAGTGCAGCGAGGACACGGGCTGCAGACATGTCTCAAGTCTCCTGAAGTAAAAGTCACTGAATCAGAACCCCTGACCTGCTGGTGTGGAAGCAGCTGCTGAGGTTTGAGATGAAGAGGAGGGTTTGGTCTTCACTGAGCTTCGGTTTGACTCGACCTGAGGACGACACTCTTCAGTGAGACGCAGTCAAACTCAGTCCAGAGCGATGCTCCTGCATCTTTCTAAATTTTCATGGACGCCAAAAACTATTGACCTCATTCGTTGGCCAATAACTCAGCGTCAGAAACCAACAGTGTCAGAGGCTTCAGAGCAGCTGTCCGGTGCGGGGGGGGGGGTGGGGGGGGGGGGGGGGGGGTGACACACTTTATCAAAACAACCGATCAACGTGTGGACGGAGATTACACAATACACCGGTTGAATGTTTACAAAGCAAAATCGTTTTGCCCCCCCCTCGCTGTTCAGTGCTACTGCGTCACACAGAAGTTCAGCAGCAGCACAGATGCATGATGGGAGTTTACGACCTCTGTCTGCTTCCATCAGTTCTTTCTGATCCGGCAGACGTGTGTTTTCTCGTTCTATCGTTCAGGCCGTGACCGAGACGCCTCCACACTCGTCCTGCAGAGATTGTTATCGTTCAGATTTTTATTATTCAGGTGTATTCTGGAGGTTTTTTGCATTAAAGCTGGAACAAGACAATTTCCGATGTATAAAATAAGCCAGGTCTTAACCGGCCTTTAACTTTTTATCTTCTCTGAGCGAAAAGCCCGATGTTGAACTCAGATTTTGAGATGACTCGATGTTCTCACACTTCTCTCAGCGACGCATGGTCGACTGAAACTCAGCAGATGTTTCCTGGACCAACATCTTGTAGCAGAAACCTATCGATGGCGTCTTTCATCATCAGATGAAGCATAAAACCATCAGAGGCGGAGCAGAGTCACCGAGCTGGAGAGGAATCAGCTGTGGTTCCTGAGCTCCTCTCTCTCTCTGCAGTACAGGAATGGACCGGCTGAGATGGTGTCACATGATGAAACACCTTCTGTGTCACTTCCCTGTTAGATGTGAGGGTCACGGGGGGGGGGGGGGGGGGGGTTTACACTTTGCCGTGAAGTGGGTTCCAGCTGCTGTGGCGGTGATGTCCTGGTGTTCCTCTGGTTGGAGGAGGAGGATTGTAGATATTGGATAATTGCTGCAACAGCAACACAATAACAAAATCTCCAGATCATATCTCACAGAGGAAAGTGGCTGTGGAGTGGAGGTGTTTACCTTCTCTCCACCTTCTCTCCACCTTCTCTCCACCTGTTGCTCTGCACTCGTGTAAATACTCACATTGATGTAAAGGACAGACTTCACCAAACAGGTGAAGGAAAAAATGACGGCCTTGAGTTTTTCACCTCACCTCTGAATCTGTCCGTTCTGTAGTTTCTCGCAGATTGGAGGTTTTTTCTGTTTAGTTGTGGTTTTGCATGATGACACACTCGTTGACCTGTCATCACTTGTTATGAACTGTAAGTTTAAGGCAATACACTGGAGCTGGTCGGCGAGAGATGAGATGAGATGAGAGATGAGATGATTCCCCTCTGGGCTTTACTCTTCTTAGACACACACTGGATAACTTCCCATTTCTAATAGATTTTATATTTTAGACATTTTTTTATGCTCGCACGCAGAGTAGCTTGTAAAGCGCGAGGGGGCGGAGCTCAGCGTGACCTCGGTCTCTGTAGATGGTTTTGTTTGTGGGCTCGTGATCAGAGAGGGGGGGGGGGATTAATCTTTTACTTGATATTCTTTAATTGTCCATCTCACAGGTTCAGGCCTTTTACATGAGCAGGACGTTCACACCCTGAGAGGTCACGAGGGTCCGTATGGGAAACCATAGATTAAAAGATATATATGTATACTGTAAGAACTTCGTTATATCTTACTGATCATTTTAGAGAAAGACGGGAAAAAAAACATTCACTTATTAAAGCTTAGTTGTCTTTCTACAGAATAGAGAACATAGCTATAAGAATTTCTAAAAAAAACAAACGTTTTTATTGTGGTATTATTTGTATTTCAATTTTTGTACGTATCAAGACTGTGAACGTATGTACGGCTGTCAGCGTGTGTGTGTGTGTGCGTGCATGTGCGTGTGGGCGAACACGTGTGTGCACATGTGCGTGACATGCATGTGAGTGTATGTTTTCACCTCGTCTGAATCACCTGAATCAGTCACAAAGACAACCTCAGTCTGGTAACACACATCTGTGATGTAGGAACTTGTACAATAAATGTCCTCTCCTTGTACAGCAGCTGCCTCCTCTCCATCGTTCTTCACTCCTGACTCCCAGCTCCTCCCTGCACGTGGATCACTGACCAAACACTGTCTGTGGTTTGTAAACAGCCACAAAGGGAAACAGTAGAAACACAGAGTCTCTATCTGTCAGTGCTGCTGACCAGCAGAACCAGCCATTCTTCGGGGGGCCCCTCTCAGCCCGGGGCCCCAGGTATTTGCTTGCTTCCTGCCCTGTTGCAACGCAGTAGGCTTTATCTAAACAATGGATTTAAAGCTGCTTCAGTTTTTTCAATGGTCATGTGGGAATAAAAACATGTTAAGAATCACCAGTAAAAAATAAACACTTTTCTAAAATTAGTGCAACAACACAACTGCCTTCATCTGTTTCTCATGCAGCAGATCGTGGACTTTTCAGTTCCCTCTCAGTGCTTTTTACCAATAACAGTGTTATTATAACACTATATGACATAAAGGCAGAATGTTTATTAGTATGAGCGACAAGTGAAAAGGCATTTTTACCAGGACAGAAGATTCTTCTTTATTTCTTTTTAAAAACAGGTGAAAACAATATAAACTGAGTTGTAGAAGTTTCTGACGTCATCACCGAGGAGCAGGTGGAAGCAGAGACTCGAGTTCAGCTCTGGTTCCACACGAGAGAGAATCTGAACACTTCTTCCTGCTGGAGTCCCCTAAAAAGCACCCCCACCTTAAAACTACAACATCTGGAAACTTTTATCCACTTTACATTGTGTACAAAGACAATTTGGGTTCAGGTTCCAGAAACACACTAACCTGATGAACTGTTGGGCCTTGAACTGATAACTTGACCAGCAGTAATATAGAAGGAGGAACTTTAAATCCACTGATCTGGCAGCAGTTACACATGCAGACAGTCACCAGGAAAAAGCCTGAGGGGAAATATCTGTGGCACCTCTTCAGGATTTGATATAAATAATATTTATTTATTAGTTATTAGTGTTATAATAAAAAGTAGCTAACTTTTCATTTAAAAAACATATATATAATATTCCATTTCATTATACTTGCTATTGTTATTGTCTCCATAATAAGTTTCATTAAACTTTAAAAGTTGTCTCTTGTACCGTAAAACTACGAACAGACGTTCATCAATTATCAATCTGGCTGGTGTGACATGTTTTCGCCACAACAGACCACGTGACCGCAGTTGTAAACGTGACGTCACATTTGTTCAGTGTGAATACATGAATGAATTAATGAGGTAAAAAATGAATAAATCAATTGAAACACACGAATTAATTAAACTGAATGAGGTGACCAAAAATAAGAGATCAAATTATCAAATTAAAAAAATTTGAATTAAAAAATCCATATTTCAAACTAGTAATATATAATAAGTCAAAGTTTATGATGAAGAAAAACTTAAATTGAAGCAGAAAACTGAAAATATGATATGTCAGGGGCTTTTACTTTGAAATTATGGTTGAAGACTGTACATAAATGTGTATGTACCATAGACTGTGTATGCATGTTTATTGTATATATGAAAATTTGTATGTATGTATATTTGGATGTATATATATTTGGAACACACATAGGAACAGCCAGCCCCCCCCCCGCCGTCCTCCTCCTCTACGGGTGCCGCAGTGAAGTTTGCTGCGCATGCGCGCTCCCGCTCCTCTTTCTCTTGGAAGGTAAGTGCGGCATGGCGCGTGTTTCTGCTCGGGGGGATAAACGCAGCTTGTCCCGGTTAGAGGGAGCTCCCGGCGGGCTGTCCGGCGGTGTCCGGGCGGCGGGGCGGGCCGGGTGGACGAGCCGGTGGCAGGGCTCCGTGAGGCGGGGTGTGGGGCACCGTGTTCCGTGTAACGCTGCCCGGATGAATCACAGCGACACGCGGCCTGCAGCAGCTGCTGCGGTGGTCTGGTCCGGGCTGGTCCGGGTTAGTCGCTGGTCATTGTCCGTGCTAACGTGTTTTTTGAATTCCTCTCTTCTCTCCGGTCTAAACCTCCGGCCCCGCGGTCCAGGTCCGAGTGAAGCCGCAGTAACAGCCCCGTGTCCCGGCGCTGCCGAGCGGGCGTCGCGCTTTAGCTGTGAACGGAGCGTTAGCATGGTTAGCTCAGATAACGGAGCCTGGCGCGTGCTGGCCCCTCGCGAGCCCCCCCACGCCCGGGTGACGCCCGGTGGTTCACCGATCACAGTCAGAAGGTTCCCCCCCAACATGAACCAGAACGCCGGGTGCGGACCCGGCGGTCCCCGGCTCTGGACCGTTCTCCAGCACCGCTGCTCGGGGAACCCGGGCCGGCTAGCTGGTTCCCTTCAGGCTAACGGCGCCGCTAACCCAGTGTCACCCAGTGTAACGCGCTGGTTAGTAACTGGTTAATAGTGACCAGTGAGCTGATGTGCTGGGTTGTCACACTGGTCTGGGGGGTGTACTGGGTGTAATGGCCCCTGGAGCTGCTGACATGTTCCAGCCTCGTGTTCACGTCATTTAATCGTTTGTCCACATGTCGCGTGTCCCCGGGTTTATATTTACTTCTTGTCTTACACCCGGCGGGGGGGGGCGTGCACATGTCCCTGTCCCTCCTCAGATCTCGCGATGTTGATCAACGAGGCCGTGAGGCGGCTTCGAACACACAACCCAACACATCCAACTCCACAACACACACGATTTAATGATCCAACTCTGTCAACACAACTTGTATCAGCTTGAATGTGAGACAACACTTGAGGTTCTTCTGCGTCCACACGATGGACCTGTACCCAGATCTCCTCAACGTCCATCAGCTCCAACTCCTTCCACTTAGTAGCACTCGCCATTGTCCTGAAGTAAATGGACGCCAGAGCAACCAGAAGACACTGACACCAGAACCTCTACAGCCCGCGGTGTCTCGGTGGTGACACGGCAGAGTAGCAGCCACTGGGCTTTGACTTGTTAGAATCCTCTTCACGACCCGGTGGTCATCAGTGAAGTCGTCTGGAACCGGGCGAAGCTGCGTCTCTCGTCCTCGAGGGACAGACAAACACGATGCAGCTGTTCCTGTCTGTGCCGACCTTACCGTGCCACACCCCCCCACTGTCTTGCCAAATTGCCACGTTCACCCGCTTGTCTCGTTTCCATCACTGCCCATTGGACCCAGTAAAACCAGAGCATACCACAGGGTCATCTGACCCGGGAGGGAATGACAATATATTCTTTCCTGTGGCAGACTCAAAGTGTTAGTGAGTTTAATGACCAGGGACCAAATTAGCTCGAGTTCCACTTCACGTCCCAATGGCGACTGAATGAAATGATGGGCTGGCGTTCACCGACAGGTCCGCCTGCCTGTGGTCCAGCTGCCAATCAGTCGTCAGCCAGAGAGCCCCCCCCCCCCCCCCCCCCCCCTCAGTGAAGCTCTTTGATCTCTGACATCATTTTAGAGACTTTAGCAGCTGATCTTTGAAATCAACTCTAACTTTTAAATGAGTTCAGTAAAGTGCATCAACTTCGTTTTGAACAGAGCAGGAAATTCCCAGAAAGGCGTCTGTTGGTATATTTCATGTCTTGAGTATGAAAGCGTGGTGCTGATGTTAATGGACGTGTGAATGTCTCCTGCAGCTCCCCTGACTCATCGCACCATGGCAGATACCGAGCATGACTTCCAGACCGGTGAGTCCGGCGCCTCCGCCACCTTCCCCATGCAGTGCTCCGCTCTGCGCAAGAACGGCTTCGTGGTGCTGAAGGGACGTCCCTGCAAAATCGTGGAGATGTCCACCTCCAAGACCGGCAAGCACGGGCATGCTAAGGTAGATTCCTCCTCAAAGCATCAATAGACAAAGATGTGTTCTTTGTTTTTATCTTTTTCTTGGTCGAGCCACAGGAAATAATGGAAACTACAACAGTTTAGATTCTGATGGTTCAGACTAAACTTTCCAAACGGGCCCTGAAGACGCAGCTCGTCAGTGAAAGGACGGATTGTTTGATTTCTACAGTTCAACATCGAGATATTCTAAACACAAGACAATTCAAAAAGAGCTTTCAATAAGAAATTAAAGATTTACATGGAGAAGAAATGAAGAGTGAAGCTCAAGTGTAAGGAATTAGTAATTACTTGATAGAGACGGTGGTGAACAGGAAAGTCTTCAGTTTCCTGAAGTTCTCAAAGTCGGAGCATAAAATCTGAACACTGCGACTCCGACCTTTAGTGACCTGACGGATCATAACAAGGTAGAACAGTGAGTGAGAGATGTGAGGGGCGTGGGAGCCCTGTGGCTGCAAGCCTTCATAAAGCCTCCTTATCTTTTCAGTTTCCTTATCTCCTCTTCAAACACCCTGGTGCTCCCACACGTACTTTGACCTCATGTGGTTTACCAAGATTCTGACTGTACATTTTTCGAAGCTGTTATCAACAAAATGCAGGAGTGTTTTTATTTTAATGCTTCAATTTCTTTTTAACTCCACTTTTAACATTGAATATATTCCTGAATCGGTTAAATGAAGCTCTCTTGAAGTTTATTTGAAGTTAACTTGATGTCCTGTGTGCAGCTTTCTGAAACACTAAACTCGTACACTTTGTTCCTCAGGTTAATATGGTCGGCATCGACATCTTCACCAACAAGAAATTTGAAGATATGTGCCCCTCCACCCACAACATGGATGTTCCCGCAATCAAGAGATTAGACTACCAGGTAGGCAGCCGCTCCCTGACATGTCGGACACAAGGGTCACAGCTCAGAATGCATGACTCCATGAGAAGGACATGTGACCCCGCGTCCATCTGTTCCACTGAGATCCTCACTCACTTTCATCCAGTTGGGTTTGAAGCTGAGCTTGAGGAAACGGTGACAGCTGCTAAAATAATCACTTTCACTTACTAGTGTTAGCTGTTGAGTTTATGATAAAACTTTGAAAGCAAGAATCAGGTTTTGTTTTAAAATTAAAGTTTAATAGAGATATAGACCAAAGATATTTATAAATGTTTGCAGGTGACTCACTGGTGACTCACTCTGGACAGTTGTGTTCACATTGCTTCAAACATTTTCCTGAAATTTGTGTGAGAAATTTAGACAATGTTAGTTCCAATGTTCCCATTCTTTGTAAGTCTGATTCCATGGCTCAAATAATCATATAATATTAGACTTTGGGAAAACACAATCCTATTTAATTATCTTTACTTGTTCCTATGGTTTGAAGTCAATGTCTCTGAGCCATTTGAAAGATGGATTTCACCATGTAGAGATGAGTCGAGTCATAAACTCCATCTACTGATTCTCTACTGACTTGAATTAAGTTTATTTCAAGTTCTACAAATTGGAAAAAGTCAAATGAGATCTTTCAAATCTGACTGAAAACAGAAACCCACATAGTAATCTGTGGTGAATTGGTTTTCACCATTTGCCTTCATATTGACACTCTTGTGATTATTGAGACTTTTCGATGGACAGTGTCCTACATGTTGACATCGTGGTACTGAGACGTCTGAGGCTTGTCTACCTCAGGGCAGCTGTAGATCACTGTCCTGGTTTCATGTGAATTAATAATATTAACAAGAAAGAGAGTGTAAATGTTGTTCTACTCCTCCTCATCCTAAGAACAAGAGTGGGACTGAGTCGAGCACAGATCTGGTCTTTTTCATTTAGATCCACGAGCGGGCGAATAAGTGAAAATGTCAAAACGTCCCATCTCGTGGTGTTAAAGAAAGAAAGGGGGAAACTATTCTTGAATCCACCTCCTGATCTGGATTCAGGCCAAACCTTAATGGGCTCTTCCCTGATGCATACCACATCCTTGTATGGAGTTTCGTGGTAAACCTTCCGGTAGTTTACTTTTTGTAATCTTGCTAACAAATGGACAGAAAGTGTTGAAAACATATTTTGTCAATGCAGATGTGGTTGATGGTTCTCTTTTCCCCTCCCCAGTTGATCAACATCAATGAAGGCTACATGTCCTTGTTGGGCGACAACGGTGAAGTCAGGGAGGACCTGCGCGTCCCCGAGAACGACATCGGCAAGGAGATCGAGTCCAAGTTTGAAGGAGGCGAGGATTTCCTGGTGAGTGTCACTTCACTGTGGATCAAAAACAAATAGAAATCCATCTGAGGGTCACAAGATGCTTCATGAGTCTGATTCCTGGTCTGTCAATATATTGAATGTATTTGTATTCATAGATATCTATAAAGGCTAGATGTCACACATGGCGGCCATCTTGCCACATTCAGCTCACTCACCCATAACCTTGTGTTGGTAGTGGTACATGTACTTTTTAAATAAAATAATTCTTGATGTATATTTGTAAAGGAAAATCATGTACCTATTTTAGAACATTATTCAAATTGAGAACATAACATAATTATTCATAAGTATGCAGTGTCATAACTACATCTCTGACATTTTTAACAAACCAAACTGTTTAAAAATCTGTTGAAAATTTAGCCAGTTATGGTTATTTAAAAACTTTCCACTATCAACACAATGTTATGGGTGAGCGAGCTGCCTGTGGCAAGATGGCCGCCATGTGAGGACATTCAACTCTGTTGGCCGAGACATCTAGACTTTATATATATCTATGTTTGTAGTCCCCTGAAAACAGACTGTGTGTAGATGATGTGTTATCAGCAGTTAGAACACACGTGACGTCTTGATGAGGAAGAAATGTTCCATTTGAATTTGACTCTTCTGAAAACATGATTGGTTTCCGATGACTGACTGGACCTGTGTGCTCTCCACAGGTCACCGTGATCAGTGCCATGGGGGAGGAGTGTGCTGTCGCTACCAAGGTCCTGCCCAACAAATAGGGAGACCAGACAACAAGCACCACCCACAACCAGTCTCTTGCATTCTCATCGATTCTGTCACCAAAGCGTCGGCCTTCACAGACAACCTCAATCATTCTGTTGTGATTCATCATTGATCTTTTTCTCTCCTTTTTGCGTTCGCTCCTCTCGTGGCTGTTTGGGAACGTTCCACCGCGGCTCGCTGCGTGGTCCTCCTCCCGATCACTGAAGTTTCTGTTCGCCAACGATCTACTTTATATAAAAACAACTTCAAAATAATGATCGCTCGCTCGTTCCTGCTTATTTTCGCCTTCAAAGTGTTTTGGTTTCTGCCACGCACGTTCCTGAATGTTTAAATAACAACAGGATTCAGCTTTTGTATGATTATTTTTTTATATTCTTTAGATTGAACATAGCGGGTGTTGAACCCTTTAGAGGGACGGGAGGGGGAGGGCAGCCGTTTGAGTTGTAGGGAGGGAGGGCCGCCCCTGTAGATACTAGATCCTGGTTTAGATTGTCCCAGTAGCAGCTGATCACTCCCAGTTTGGCCTGTGCTCTGGTTCCTGACTGGATTCTGTGCACTTAGATCTGATTTCCCCCAATCGCTGGGTTCTGTGGCGGCGAGGCACTTCCAAGCACTTGAGGTCCACCCCCCGCATGTCAAACCTCTTCTTCCCCCCCCCTCCCAAGAAGAACAGAAGCAAACTTCAGTGATTTCCCTCATGAGGCCGGTCTCTGGTCTGTAGAAGCTGGAGGGGTGTGAGGAGCCTGTGCACTCACGCCTCTCGTTCTCCGGTCGAGGTCGCGCTCCGCTGACCCAGTCATACCCCACCCCCACCCCACCCCCCAGTACAAAAGGAGTGTTCAATTTTGTTTTGAGAGGCATGAGTGTGTAGCGGTGTGGGCCTCCGAAATGTGTGAGGCGGTTTGCAGTGAGGTGTGTGTTTCTTTGGAGGGACTCCATCGGGGAGGGTGGTAGAGTTTGTTCACTCGAGGCCTTTGTCACCTGACTGGAGATGGCAGAAATAAAATAATGAAACAAATGGACAAAAACTGCAAACTATGTCTGTCTGGTTTTGTTTCTATAATAAACCTGATAATGAGTTTGAAGAGAATTCACTTGGTTCACATGTTCTGCCTGAAGTTTCCCTGAGCTGTCAAAAAGCAGCAGCTCCTCGATCAAGACCAGCAAACTTTATTTTGAAGTTCTTCGGCCTCCAGTGGAAACTGTCAACTCAGTTTGAAGTGTCTTTTTCAAAATACCATTTTATTTGTGCTACTTCAGAACATTTAATTTTTTGCTTCTACTGCTGATTGAAAGTAGAAGGTAACGTGAACCATGTCAAGCTGTTCTCTAGAATCCATGAGAAACCTGATACCTGGACAGATGGTGAAACACTGAGCTCTCTGCCTCTCTGGAGTTTTCTTACATTTGCTGATGTTTTAAAACTGCCTGTGATTCAGAGTTTCTTCCAAACTACAGATAACGCGTTCAGACGCTTCCTGCGTCACTCCTCAACTCCAACATCAGAGTTCATATCTCAGCCGAGGCCCAACAGTTCTAATGAAACCACGTTCAGTTTCAGTGGATATGGATTTTTATTTGTTTCGGCCACAAATCCAGAACAACCTGTGGTCGAGGTAAATGCACAAAATACAGAAAACAAATGACCTGTGGTGCTGGTTTTATTTTCTCACTCTGGAGCTGCTTCTCTGCCTTATGATAATTCTGGTTATACAATAATTATATGGGTTTTGGAGACTGGTGAATCTCACCCAGTGCTGCAGACGTCTGAGGTTAATATGGGAATACTGTAAACTTGTAAAATGTATGATGTGATAATACAGGTTTAAGAGAAAAATATGAATAGTATGATGCTCAATACATATGTTCACATAGTCCACTTATTAACACAGCTCCTTTTTTTTCTGGTTTATTAGAAAACATTTGCTTGATGGAAAAACTGCAAAAATAAAAATCTGTAACAGTTTTGTCTAAGATTTCTCAAAAATACTGAACAATTAAAATCAGCCTAAAAACCAACTACTGCAGTTTGACTTCAGATAGAAGTGTTTAATTATAGAAGAAATAATACTAATAGATGGTATTCCACACTATTAACATGAATAAATATTCAAGTATAAATATGCAAAACAAAACATGGCTTATATTAAGTATAAAATAAAAAATGTGAAAGATATAACTCAAGTATAGTTGAGCATGAAATTGAAAAAATATAAAGAAATAGGTAAACATGAAATACCCGAATTTAATAGAAAAAATGAATAAGGTATGAAAAATAAGAAATAATGAATATATATAGAACAAGAGCAGTTCGGTGATTCTGACGCGAGTCCAGTTTCCTGCGTCTCTTTCCTTTCAACAATAAAATTACATTGTGTCTCTGTATGAATATCAGTTGTGATCAGAAGTGAGTTGTGTTTAGTTTCTAGAGACGCACAAGGTGTGAGTCCAGTACTTTCACTTCTGTGAGGTTTTGACTGGAGGACTTTTACTTGTAGTGGAGGAAGTCAATGGAAAGTCCTTTATAGGGAACCTGAGAGAACCTGAGAGTAGAAGAAGAACCTTCTCTGCCTCCTCTCCGGGAAGTTGTCCCTGCCACGTGATCCTCTCATCCTGAGGTGACGTCATGTTCTGCAGTAGATCAAAGTGTGTGAATGATGAACGAGCTTCTCACGTGACCAGATGGGAGCTGCAGCTGAACTTCTACCACCTCAGTTTCCAGGAGGAACTTCCTCAGGATGTTTTCATGTTTAAATTCTGAAGCTTTAACTTCAATCTCTATTTCAAACTTTATTCTACTTAGTTCTGCTCCGACACCATATGTGGTCAGGACCTTCCGGTTGTCAGCTCTACGTCACATCCGCTTCCTCCTTTCCCTTCCGCTCTGTCAACATGGCGCCGGTGAGTCCAGCGCGCTGCCGCTGTCTTTACTTCATTTAACTCGTAGTTCTGTGATCCAGCGCGTGCTCGTGTGGTTCGATCCACTCTTTCTATCGAACACTTTGATTCAATCACGTTTTCTGACTTTCAAGCGTTTGCGTGTCCACGTTAGCTCGCACGTGCTCCCGTTGACAGGACTCCATAGGAAAACCAGGCGTTTTATGTAAAACCGCTGTTTCTCTCGCAGATGGTTTTAAAATGTGCGTTTTACAGTTAATCATCCTGAACTGTAACGTTCACTAGTGAATTCGGCATCACTTTGTATGAGCCAACCGTTTAACAGCTCCAGAAATAAAACTCTTTCACCAAAGTCTCACTCAAGTTAACGGAGAAGTTTTCTTGGACTGATGGAGCTCAGTGTATTTATCCTTAAGTAATATAAGACTTATTAATATAATTTAATAGAGGCATGTTAAGATCTTACAAATAGAAAAATGTGTATTAAATGTTTTAAGTTACCACAGAGACAAATGAGTAATTTAGCAGACAGATCAGTGTGAAGTAGACAAGAGAACAAAAATACAAAAGAATTCAACATAATAATAATAAATACAGAATATGTACCTAATAGAGATTTCATGTTTTTTAACCAGCTTAAACTTAATGTGATAAAGAAATAAGTGAATGAGATGGGTTTTGATGTGATTTCACATTATTCATATTATTTCTGGTGTTTTCCGTCTCAGATGAAACCGAAGAGACCGACTGTCGGGAGAAAGTCCAAGAAGGGAGCAGCCTGGAAGTTCACCTTGGACCTGACCCACCCGGTGGAGGACGGGATCCTGGACTCTGCAAACTTTGTAAGTCTTCACTGCTGCTGGTGACTCGGCTCATTTTAACAAATAAAGATAAACAGTTATAATCCTTAAGGTTACTCGACAGCCTCGTCTGTCCCATAGGAAACGAGTTAATGGAGTTATGGTTAACCCTGTGTGCGGACTAGGGCCCACTTCCCTAGCTCCAACTCTACTAGGGTTCTCTTCCCTAGTGCGTTACTGTGCTCTGTCCAATAGGAAACCTTCCTCAAAGAGAGGATCAAGGTCAATGGAAAGACGGGGAATCTGGGTAACAGCGTCCAGGTGGGACGCATGAAGAACAAGATCAACGTCTCGTCTGAGAACCAGTTCTCCAAAAGGTGAGACGGGACGTCCTGTAGCTCCTCCACTTCAGAGGAACCTTTTTTTATTTTTTTTAATTGAGCACAGCATCAATAAAAATCTATTAAATCAATCTGTCCAGGTACCTGAAGTATCTGACAAAAAAGTACCTGAAGAAGAACAACCTGCGTGACTGGCTCCGGGTGGTGGCGTCGGACAAGGAGACGTACGAGCTGCGTTACTTCCAGATCAGTCAGGAGGACGAGGAGTCGGAGACAGACGAGTAGAGGTGTCACGAGAATAAATGTGGACAAAACAAACTTTTCTGTCCTGGTTTTTATTTTGGTGTCTAAAAATAAGATCTGATTATTCTCCTGAAGATATGAAGTTGTAGTGAACAACACAGGACGAGTGTGATGCTGATGAGATGAACGGGTCTTCAGATAAGAGACACGGACAGATTCCTGGAATCAATAGAGTTAAACACATGGACGCTATAAACATGCATTTGTGGTTAGAGCATTTAAACAAGACATTGACTTAACAATGTTTACATAATAGTAACGGGGAAATAAAAATGACATAAATAATTAAAAACATGCATGTCAGTAATAACCACGCCCGTGTGTTCATTAATATGTACTGTTAGCTGCTTGTGGATTGATGCACATGAAGTGAAGTCTGAAGAGGTTTCCTCTCACCACAGTATAAACAGTTACTTCATGAAGTGAATCACACTTCAGTCTCCAGAAGAACTTCTCCCTAGGACCCTCATGTTGGTGGAATCACTGCAGGACTTGAATCAAGCTGAATGACTTTTCCCTCAGTGGACCTGATGAACTAGGAGCTGATGCTTGTAAGGTGCAGTACTGTAAATGTCCACTAGGCAGAGTTGAACACGTGTCAGCAGATCAGACAGAGACTTGAAGGTGAAACACAAACTCCACCAAAGCTCAACAGCTCCTTACACTGAATCAAGCTGCAGCCAATCACTATCAGTCCTCTGAATGGGATTCAGCTTCTTCTTCATGAGGATCCATGAATTATTCTGAGAAATCAGTGAAAAGGTAGAAAAAAAATCCTGTTACACGATGTTAAAGAAAGGGAAAAAGGATTGTGGATTTTATGAAGCTCCATAAGAAACCACATATGCATAATAACTAGCGATTATAATAACACAAAATCGAATATATGCCCTAACTACTTTTACTACAACTATTATGACAACACAAAGGACAGAACACATTTCGCTGCATAATGTATCAGCAGAGTCAACAACCAAAATATACCAGAAAATCAAGTAAATATTTAGTAAAATGCAAAATAAATAAAACTTGATCCTACAAACAAATTAGTTTCTATACCGTATGTAAAAAAGGCTCCTCAGGATAATACTCTGGTTTTTGTACTTTTTAGCCTGTTTAAGTCTTGACACACTAATAAAATATAATAATTAACACATAATAAGACTGGCCTGTCACTCAGTCTCCTCTTCATCTCACGTCTTGGTGCAGCAGACGGACACGAGGACACATCTGCCCTCAGTCTCCGTTCTGCTGCTGTCAATCACTTCAGGCTGCCAACAGAAAGCTTCACTCCCTTAAACTGAGAAGGGATGTTTTGCTTTGCCCCTGTTCTGTGTGTGTGTGTGTGTGTGTGTGTGTGTTTGGATCCACTCCCACTCTCCCATCTGTTGTGTATGAAGCATCAGCCTCAGGAATGTCTCCACCTTTAGCTGCTCTGGATTCTGTTTTATTTCACACAAACACTCAGCAGTCAGACGCTATATGGATATTTACCTAAAAGGAGGAAAGTAGAGAAGCTCAGCACAAAGATCTCATAAATCTGCTTTAATGTTAACAAATACATCTCATTTGATTTATAAAGCATGTTTTATACACAGAGGTAGATTCAAGATGCTGTTCAGGGACACAAAGAGAAAAAAATACTGGAAATCTGAAAGCACAGAGGTTCAGACTTAAAAGGTTAAAGAGAGAAGAATAACAAGTTTAAATAAATAGGATTAATCTGTATTAAAATTGAAAAATAAGTTGAGAGGGAAAAATAATACAACTAAATAAAACTGTCAAATACTAAAATAAATGTAGATCGAAACCTCAATCTTATATAATAGCTTAGTTAAATTCCTTGTAAACAAAGTGTCGCTCCATCTTATAGATCAATCTAGTAAACAGAGGCTACTACATTTCCCATAATGCAACTCACACGCCATCTCTCTGTGATCTTAACGTTCTGAGATCAACTTTTCTAAGCACCAGACCAAACCCAGTCAGAGGTCAGAGGTCGTGTGTTCCGTTGATGTCATCTGACCCAAGCATCAGATTACAGTGCAGCCTGCAGACACAGATCCAAGAGACACCAGCTGGTTCGTGAAGCTTCTGATTGGTCGATGGTTAACCATCAGCTAGTCCAATGAGCTTCCTGTCATCACCTCCAACATGGTGGCTGCTCTGGGCCCGAAACCCACTTGTTCCTGTTCTCCCATATCTGTGTTCAAATGTTCAGCATGAGGATCGTCTGTGTTCTGCATTCGTTTGGACACATTTCTTTAAAAGTTCACAAAAAACCTGTAGGATCTCTGCAAGATATATTGAATTTGAACAATGTTTGAATGAAGTTGGAGCTCGTGATTGGACGAGGACACAGTTCACACTGAAATAAAGTTTTTACACACACACACACACACACACACAAGCACACACACACCTGGTGGGTTCCCACCCTGCATACAAACAGGAGAACGTCCCCTACAGCAGCTGCAGCTCACAGTGGACGTACACACACCTTTACCTCCACTAAATGAAAGATCACACACTCTGCTCGGTGCTGAATATTTCATCAGCCTGGTCACATGGTGTCAGGTTGAATGGTAAACGCTGCGTCTCCACCAGTTCCTGCCGGAGAGCCGAGGATCAGGAGGGAACCAACGGGTCAGAGGGAATCAGGTGTGTGTCCAAGAACCGCTGCTTTCAAATCATCGCTTATCGGCCTCGAGCTGACATCACACTCAGCCAGGTGTGTGTCTGTGTGAGTGTGTGTAAGTGTGTTAGTGTGTGTAAGTGTGTGTGTGTGAGTGTGTAAGTGTGTATGTGTGTGTGTGTGTTTATGTGTGTGTGTGTGTGTGTGTGTGAGCGTGTGTGTGTGTGTGTGTAAGTGTGTGTGTCTGTGTGTTTTCCAGTGTGAACCACTCGTTGCAGATTTGATCCCTTGGCTCCTCGACTCTGTTCAGTTGGAGTTTTTCTGTGGTCGTACTTTTCCGTGGTGAAAGTCGATCCTCTGTGTTCATTAATGTTTCAGAGTCTCGCTCCAGTGAGTGAGCAGAGCAGCCGACAGGATCACAGCGTGGGGGGGGGGGCTGGGTTTTATTAAAAAGGCAGGAGTTCATAGACCTTCCAGGGTCTTTAGGTGTGAGATAGACTTCTGTACAATAACAACACAACAACACAAAGACCTCGATGCACTTTGTTAAATCTCGTGTCATGTTGAGCACAATTTTTCATATAACACTTAAAGCCTCTGTTTTATTTGACTGCTGGACTGTTGTCTGTCTCCAGAGTCTGGACCTCCACTCTGTGCTGGCTGATGAGGAGGCTCCTGATGAGAGGTGAAGAATGACAGAGGGACTGAGACTCAAGTTGACTTAGAGCAGCTGGTCGAGGGGGGGTGCGATGGCAGCGTGGCTGAGCCGGGTGTCCCTGGGGGACGCCTGGTACCACACCTGCACCCGCCTGCTGAGGACCAAGCCCATGGGCTCCATGGCCCGCGGCCCAGACGACCTCACCGAGCTCGGGGAGGGGTCGGGGGTCGGCCTGGCCAAGGTGCTGACCACCGTGGACCTGGTGTCGCTCGGCGTGGGCAGCTGTGTCGGCACCGGGATGTACGTGGTGGCCGGGCTGGTCGCCAAGAACATGGCCGGGCCGGGGGTCATCCTGTCCTTTATTATTGCAGCGGTGGCCTCGATACTGTCAGGTGAGACGTGCCTGTAGAACCATGAACCTGCTGTGGGACCCTAAGGACCCCGACTGGGCAGGAACCAACAAACCAACCTATTGAATTGTGCGATTGTCTTTAAGGTGTGTGTTACGCAGAGTTCGGTGTCCGGGTCCCGAAAACCACCGGCTCGGCCTACACCTACAGCTACGTGACGGTCGGGGAGTTCGTGGCGTTCTTCATCGGCTGGAACCTGATCCTGGAGTATCTGATCGGCACGGCCGCGGGGGCCTCGGCTCTCAGCAGCATGTTCGATTCCCTGGCCAATCACAGCATCAGCGACTACATGATAACACACCTGGGCACGCTCAGAGGCCTCGGTCAGAACCATCCGTGTGTGTGTGTGTGTGTGTGTGTGTGTGTGTGTGTGTCGTCTTAAGTCTTCTTTCAGTGTGTGATTTGTTGATATAGATGTCAAAGACAACCCACGTGTGTCTGTTGTGTGTCTGTCTCAGGTAAAGGGGAGGACACGTACCCAGACCTGCTCGCCCTGTTCATCGCCCTCCTGGTGACGGCCATCATCGCTCTGGGCGTGCGTAACTCGGTGGGCTTCAACAACGTCCTCAACGTGGTCAACCTGGTGGTGTGGGTCTTCATGATCATCGCCGGACTCTTCTTCCTCTCGGCCAGCAACTGGGAGGGCGGCCGGTTCCTGCCGTTCGGCTGGTCGGGGGTGAGTCGTGAAGCACTGAGCGAGTTGGAGGCTCAGTGTTACTAAAAGATGAAATCCAGTGATCAGCTGTTTGTGTTCAGGTGATGCAAGGAGCCGCCACGTGTTTCTACGCCTTCATCGGCTTCGACATCATCGCGACAACAGGAGAGGAGGCGAAGAACCCCAACACCTCCATCCCGTACGCCATCACCGCCTCGCTGGTCGCCTGCCTCACCGCCTACGTGTCGGTCAGTGTGTGTGTAACACAAAGCATGGGGGGCACGGACCATAGATATATATACGGATAGATGTCTCGGTCAATGGAGTCGAACGTCCGTACATGGCGGCCATCTTGCCACAGTTAGCTCTCTCCCATAACATTGTGATGTAATGGTACGTACTTTATTAAATAACCATAACTTGTTCAATTTTCAACCGATTTTTAAACTGTAAACCGTCAGAGATGTAGTTATGACACTGCATACTTATGAATAATTATGTTATGTTCTAAAAAATGTAATATTGTTCTTAAATAGGTATACTATTTCCCTTTACAAATATACTTCAAGAATTATTTTCTTTTATTTTCTTTAAAAAGTACATGTACCACTACCAACACATTGTTGTGGGTGAGCGAGCCCTCTGACGCAAGATGGCCGCCATGTGCGGACGTTCGACTCCGTTGGCCGGAAACGCGGACCAGACATCTAGCCTTTATATATATATCTATATATATCAGGGACCATCTGAAGGTTTCATTATCGTGTCTGTTGAGAGGAGGACTTCCACAAACCCACTTCCCTCTGTGAAGGTGAGCGTGATCCTGACCCTCATGGTTCCCTGCGACCTGATCGACGGCTCGGCTCCGCTCATCGAGATGTTCGCGCTGCACGGTTTCCTGTGGGGGAAGTACATCGTGGCCGTGGGCTCCATCGCCGGCCTCACCGTCTCCCTGCTGGGATCTCTGTTCCCACTGCCCAGGGTCATCTACGCCATGGCCCAGGACGGACTGCTGTTCAGGTGGGACGCTGAGACTCGCAAACCGGTTTAGTGTCTTCTTGTTGTGTAACGCTTGTTGTGTAACGCTGTGCTCACTGTGTGTGCAGGTGGCTGTCACACGTCCCTGCTCTCACCCACACTCCGGCGGCGGCGTGCTTGGTGTCGGGGATCTTCGCGGCCCTCCTCGCTCTGCTGGTGAGCCTCAGGGACCTGATTGAGATGATGTCCATCGGCACGCTGCTGGCCTACACCCTGGTCAGCGTGTGTGTTCTCTTACTGCGCTACCAGCCGGACGACCACACCGACACGCACCAGTTCAGCTCCGGTGAGGACGTGGAGGACCTGAAGCACCAGGACGACGGGGCCACGCCCACAAAAGACGACCAGATGCTGATCGAGGACTCGGGCGGGGACGGATCTTCGTCCTACCACGCCGGTGGGACTGAAGGAGAGGGAGACGATTCTGATTTCCACACAGGCCACGCCTCCTTGCTGAAAAGGCTTCTGGGAGGTCATTACTACACGCTGAGGTTGCGGGTTGGAATGCCTGACACGTCGGCCCGGCCCACGCCCGCCACCGGCCGCATAGTGACCAGATGCACCCTCCTCCTCTTCTTCATGTCCTTCCTCCTGTGGTCCACCGTGATATTTGGCGTTGAGCAGGGTTCGGGGGCCGGGGCGGTGTTCTCGGGGCTGATGGCCACATCGATGGTGGTTTCCATGGCGAAGCTTATGATTATGATTTTACAGCAGCCGGAGAGCCCTCGGAAACTGGCCTACATGGCGCCCTGCGTGCCCTTTGTCCCGGCTGCGGCCATCTTGGTCAACAGCTACCTCATGCTGAAGCTGTCTCCACTCACCTGGGCCAGGTTCACCGTCTGGTGCCTCATCGGTCAGTTCCAACACCATTGGTTCTGAATGATAAACTGCTTGTGTAGAATATATTGGATAAGTTGTGCTCTAATGGTTTATACTCAATGTTTTAATAATTTGTTATTCATAGACTTTTATCAGATACAACACACAGTTATTTCATTATTTCATTCTATGGGAGATCCGCAGAGGAGGTTATGTTTCCACCCCTGTGTGCTGGTTTCAGGACTGATATTTATGAGTGTGTGTGATCTGGTGTGTGTCTGTTGGGCCTTGTCTCTGCTTGGTCTGGTGAGCAGATGAAGTGAGGGGCTGGATTCCATGAAGGTGGATAACTCTGCCCAGGTGGACAGTGTCCTGACGTCTCCCCCTGTCTCAGCTTTCACACTCTGAGTTAACCCACTCCGTCTGTCCCCCCCCAGGTCTTCTGATCTATGGCTGCTATGGAGTGTGGCACAGCGAGCTGGAGCTGAACGCCCGCGAGCAGCAGGCCCACGCCAGCTCCTACCAGCGCTACGACGACCACCTGGACGACACCTTCTCCCCTGATGATGACCTTTGCCCCCAGGAACAAGACGAGAGACCCTACCAGGGCTGGTCCGCCCCGGAGGAGAGGGGGAACCAGCAGCAGCAGCAGCAGAACCAGTGTGAGGGCCGGGAGGGAGAGCAGTGTGAGGACGGGGGTGAGGAGTATGGATACCAGTCTGCACCAGGTCGCCAGCACACTGGCCGAGGGGGCGGGTCCAAGGGACGGACCAATCAGGGCTTCGATGCAGGGGAAGAGGACGACTGAGGTTTTCTGTTTTTAACTGAGGTGAACGTGTAAAGACTGAATGGAAAGACTTATTTAATGTGAGACAGTCATTTACTAACAAGTCATTTTTAGTAAAGTAAGCTGGTGTTTTGATGAGAGGTCCTGTTCCGTCAGGCAGCTGCACTTCCTGGTCTGGGCGGGGCTTAACTCTACCAATGAAACAACAACTTCTTCTGCTAATACAAACCCGGAGCTGTCAGCCAATGACATTTAGCGGTGAAGCCCCAGTGGACTCAGAGTGGGCGGAGCCTGGACATCAGGGGAGCAGATCGACAGGCTCCTCCCATGGCAGATGTTTCACTGGATGAGGTTCACACATTTAGAACTACAGAATTTACATTTTGCAAATAATAAAACACGGCGACACTGGATGTGACGCACTGCCCCTAGTGTTCATCTGCATATTGCAGCGTGCAAACATGAAGAATTCATTTCTGAGGACGAGCACAACACAAACAGAACATGTGAGGCAGCTGTGATGTGTCCATGTTGCTCAAAGCAGGTTTAACTCTCACTTGTAGGATTCAATGTTTCTTTGCAGGTAAAGAATCCTACGTTATTCTCTCTGTTTCTTGTGTCTGTTCATCGTTCCCGCTCTTTCTCTCTGACCCTGAACGCCTCATAATAACTCATCTGTTGGTTTTGTTTGTTTGCTTTGTTTACAACTTCTCAAAATCTCGTCGTGACTTTTTGTAGCCCTGAACGTCACTTGTGTTGTTTTCTTTTGTGTCTTTGAGTGAATGGTGTTCAAGTGACGGTGTTTGTGTTTCTCTGTTTCGGCAACAACAGATGTGTTGTATTTGTTCGTGTTGGAGGAATAAAAGTGACTCTTTGAGTGAAATGATTTATCCTGAGACTTTATTAGTAAATATTATATTTTATTAGTTGCAGCACCAGACAAAAGCTTTTAATGCAGCTACAAAGGTATTTGATATTTTAATAGCAAAACAAGTGTTTTTATGGGTTAAATAGGAACCGATCAGAAGCTCTAAAACAACAGGTTAATACTTTTAAATGATGTAAAAAAGATATCAAAAAGCAGCATACAAGACACACGAAGAAATAAAAGTAAAATAAAGATGATAAAATATGATAGTTTCTACAGCGTTTTCTGACATGTGACAAACCTTTAACTTCTATTTAGATTTTTTAGTTTGGTCCATGTCTCGTATACGAGACATGGAGGGGGGGGGGGGGGGTTATAACTGCAACCATCCACAAGGTGGCGATGGAGGCGCTTTGGCTTCACTTCACTGGAGCTGTCATGTGGTTCATCTTTATTTACAGTCTTCTGTTCGTATGTTGCTGAACCAAGAGCAGTAGAAGAAGTAATGAGTGTTAAAACACACGTGGACAAACGTCTTTAATTTGTGACCTTCTTGTTCTTATCAGAGTTTTACTTTGTGAAACAATAATCTCATTTCACTGGCTCCGCCCAGTGAGGTTCAATTCAACCAATTAGATGACTCCTGCCTCGATGTAAAGTATCTATAACATGAACTTGATCGCTCTGCATCAGCTAAACGAAAGAAAACATCTAAATGCACAACTTGATTATGATCACGAACAGTCCATGAGACGTCGTCCAGACTTCTACACATTGGCGCTCTTGGCGTGGTTGGCGGGGGGGTCCAGCGGCGAGGCCCCGCCCCTCTTCCTGGAGTAGTAGAAGCTGTTCTCTCGGCTCGGGTTCCGCGGGTCGGTGCCGTGGCAACACAGGATCATGCAGCCGCCCACGAGGCAGAGCCCGGAGCCGACCCAGCCGGCGTAGAGCGAGAAGCCGAAAGACATCAGCCTCTCGTCCCGGTGAGCGCCGATCGGAAACCACACCGTGGATATGATGCCACACACAGCTGGAGGACACGTCCAGACAGAGGAGGTAAGAGGGGGGTGGGGTTTAAAGACAAGGGACAAGGTTAACGTCCTCCAGACTCACATCTGGACATGAGTTCATATGAGTTTTTCCCTGAGGCCGTAGAAAGGAACTGAATGTCTCTGCAACAGGAAGCAGGCGAGTCCCACAAATCCAGTCAGGATGAGGCCTCAGGCGGGAGACCCGGCCTTCATCCCTCCTGACAGCTGCTGAGGATCTGAGGACTGTATGTCCTCAAACTACTGTCCTCTGTACCCAAAACTACTGTCCTCTACACCCACAACTACTGTCCTCCATACCCAAAACTACTGTCCTCTATACCCAAAACTACTGTCCTCCATACCTAAAACTACTGTCCTCTACACCCACAACTACTGTCCTCTATACCCAAAACTACTGTCCTCTACACCCACAACTACTGTCCTCTATACCCAAAACTACTGTCCTCCATACCTAAAACTACTGTCCTCTACACCCACAACTACTGTCCTCCATACCCAAAACTACTGTCCTCTAAAACAACAAATACTGTCCTCTATACCCAAAACTACTGTCCTCTAGACCAACAACTACTGTCCTCCATACCCAAAACTACTGTCCTCTAGACCAACAACTACTGTCCTCTATACCCAAAACTACTGTCCTCTACACCCACAACTACTGTCCTCCATACCCAAAACTACTGTCCTCTATACCCAAAACTACTGTCCTCTAAAACAACAAATACTGTCCTCTATACCCAAAACTACTGTCCTCTAGACCAACAACTACTGTCCTCTATACCCAAAACTACTGTCCTCTATACCCAAAACTACTGTCCTCTGTACCCAAAACTACTGTCCTCTAGACCAACAACTACTGTCCTGTATACCCAAACTACTGTCCTGTATACCCAAACTACTGTCCTCTATACCCAAAACTACTTTCCTCCACACCCCAAACTAATGTCCTCTATACCCGAACTACTGTCCTCTATACCCAAACTACTGTCCTCTATAACCCAAAACTAATGTCCTCTATACCAAAAACTAATGTCCTCTACACCCAAAACTACTGTCCTCTATACCCAAAACTACTGTCCTCTATACCAAAAACTACTGTCCTCTATACCCAAAACTACTGTCCTATATAACCCAAAACTAATGTCCTCTATAACAAAAACTAATGTCCTCTACACCCCAAAACTACTGTCCTCCACACCCAAAACTAGTGTCCTCTATACCTGAACTACTGTCCTCTACACCCCAAACTACTGTCCTCTGTACCCAAAACTACTGTCCTCTAGACCAACAACTACTGTCCTCTATACCCAAACTACTGTCCTGTATACCCAAACTACTGTCCTCTATACCCAAAACTACTTTCCTCCACACCCCAAACTACTGTCCACTATACCCAAACTACTGTCCTCTACACCCAAACTACTGTCCTCTTTACCCAAAACTACTGTCCACTAAACCCAAACTACTGTCCTCTACACCCCAAACTACTGTCCACTATACCCAAAACTACTATGTGTGTTTGTGTGTGTGTGTTTGGTGTGTTTCCTCACCCATGAGGATGAACAGGACTCCTCCCACGCGCGCACGGCGCAGCTTCACGGCCGCGGTGTCATTCTGCAGCCGCACGCACGACATCGCCGTGAGCACGAGCAGCATGGCGGGGAGACCGAGCAGGCACGCGCAGATCATCAGTGCACGAGACGTCTGCAAGTAGGCTGAGAGAGAGAGAGAGAGAGAGAGAGAGAGAGAGAGAGAGAGAGAGAGAGAGAGAGAGAGAGAGATATCATCGTCCAACCCTCCATTCTCATCCAACCCTCCCTTCTCATCCAACCCTCCATCACCCCCCCCCCCCCTCTCCCTCTCCCTCCTGTCCCTCTCCCCCCCTCACCTGGCAGACTGAGGATCTGGCTGTGGGCGACGCAGTGGGACAGCGCGGGGGAGATGACGCACTCCGCCCAGAGGCCCCTGGAGCCCAGCTCGTCCATGCGCACACAGGTGGACACCGCGTACTCGCAAGTTCGAACCCAGTCGTTGGTGGCCGTGCCGACGATGACCCCGACCCAGCCCGCGCAGCTCGCCGCGCTGCCGATCAGCTGCCTGCACATGTGCGCCATGTGGAGCCTCCGCGCGCCTTTACGCACTCCAGAAAACTGAAGGAAAAGAAATTCGCTTCTTCTGGAGACTCGTGGATTAATTGTCCGATTACAAAAATTCTAAAATCCACTGCACAGTTTGAGAAAGTTAAGAAGAATTAGAATTACGCACCAGAAAAAAAAATTCAAACTAAACAAATAAAGTTTTCTGTTCAGTGAAAGTCTTAAAAAGTAAAGATGTTAAAAAATAAAACAATAACCAGAGAGATGATTATAATATGAATTCAATGATTTAAAAAATCCCTTTTAAGGAGTCGAAATTAAATAATAATCCTGCTGCGTCCCGTCAGTGCGCCTCCGGCTGATGCTCTGATAAAATAGAATAAGATTGATGGTCGGGTGTGGTGAAATCAAACCCTCCAGTCCAGGGTCTCAACCAATCAGAGCGCACGGAGACACTAACCTAAACCAGACATGCAGGGATGAGGCAGAAAAACTAAAATCTGAATCCAGCAGCTGAGCCACAGATCTGAGGTCTGCAGCTCCAAACGCTTCAGGAGCTTTTACACCATGAATTCAAATCAGTGCTTTTATAGAAACCAGGTTCCTCCTCACCTGCCTCACTGGGGCCCCCTGCTGGTGCCCACCCATCTTCACACATCAGGAGGAAACAACTTCTCTGGTTCATTCTTCATTTTATTAAATAATTTCGAGCAGGAAACCATAAAAAGGTGACGATTAAAGACTCCAGCCTCCAGCCTGATAGTGACTTCTCTTTTGTTTAATCCACAGACGTGTTTCTGTCCAGAATATAATGATATAAAACATTAAACTTTCATTAATCACTTACAAAGTCTACGTGTTGTTATTATTTTTTTCTTTTACACACACCGGCGGTTATGTTAGTAACTGGATAGATTTGCCGTTGACGTCACGTTCTAAAAAAACTAAATAGACAAATTTTATATATTAAATGTTCAAAATCCTTCGTGGAATAGTTTCAAATGTACACACTCTCCTGCGGCATGTAAAATATACACAAAGTTACAAAACCCCCGCCCCGTTGGTCTCCAGCTTCAGTCAGCGCCCGAAACCGAGTCCACTTCTGGGCTCCGGCGACTTCACTTCACGTCTCTTCAGTCCCCGTCAGCTAAGGCCACACCTCGATTAATAATCTCATAAAGTACCGTGGATCTGTTCTGGAGACTTTGTCCGGTCACCTCAGTGTCGAGCTCCTGTTTCCAAACTCTCTCTCTCTCTTCTTCATTTTCAAATTTCACATTTTTGTCTTTATTGCCAGTTTTCCTTCCATCTCATTCGTTCCTCATTTTTTCCCTTGGTCTCTCTGTTTTGTTCCCCCCCCTCTTCCTCATTGGTTCTTCAGCGCGTTGATGTGAGCACAGATCTTGAGCGCCGGTCCCAGCTTGATGTTCATGCTGGTCATCAGATGGTCCTCGGTCAGCAGCAGCAGAGCCTGGCCGTCGATCTCCTGCAGCCGGAACGCCTCGGCCACGTCACTGCAGCCTGAACACCACAGAAGAAGATTCCAGATAAATATGGTATTTGTTCCACTGACTACATCAATGAATGAATAATCTTTATCTCTGTTGTCTCTGATCTGTTTCTGGGGTTTTTCCTCTAAAACACTTGTTTCTTACTGGACCTGATATCAGACCTGGACTGGACGAGGATCTGGTGCTGACCTTTTTTAATATCAAATGAAGGAAGTGACTTTCAAAATGATAGATTTTACAAAAAGGACATTCATTGATTCTCCTCGCTGTTAAAACCTGATTTCAGTCGTAGAATTATTCAAAATAAAAGATGCAGCAGACTCTTGAGTTTAAACTGAGACGCTGCCTAAACAATCTGTTGACGCAGCGATTTGAACCTGAAGACGCTCGAGAACGAGTTTCAGCGTTTTGATTTTTTTTCCAGATGTGTCTCAGCGATCTCTGATTGACAGCCAGTGGTTAGAAGTATGTGCGTTACGTCACACAATTGCAAAACACTTAATTGGACGAGGGGGAGATGAGCTCACTGTCGTCTGCTGACACTTAGGAGTCTTGATTCTTAATATAAATCAAACTGAAGGTTTTAATGGAGGCTGCCAGCGGGGGGGGGGGGGGGGGGGGCATGTGTGAGGAGTTTGTGTTATAGACTTATTGTTGACTATCCACCTGGCAGCGTGTGTATGAAGGCAGTCACGTCCTCCACGCTCCACTGAGACGGGGCGGGCTTGAAGGTGGTGGTGGGTGTGGAGGTGGTGGTCGTGGCCGGAGCCGACGCCCTCCTCGCCCGGCGAGCCGCCCGCCGCTCCATCCTCGCTGTCATGGCCACGGCAGGATCCTGCTCTCCTCCATCTTCATCTTCCTCCTCCTCTCCTCCTCCCTCCATGTCCTCCTCCTCCTCTTCCTCTGCCGCCGGCGGCCTCTCCTTTCCCTCCTTCTCACGGCGACCAGCGCTCCACAGATCTCGAGGCTGGACGGAGTCATGGGAGAACTTTAACAGGTAAGAAAGTTTGTGTTCAGCTTGAGAATCAAAGTTAATACAGTAGTAAAACCATGAAATAAAAATTATTCATTATAAACTAAACTCTCTGGAGATTTTCCAGAGTTCATGATGAAAGAAATCCTCAAAACTCAATGGCTGGTTGTTGTAGTTCCTCTTATGACCACCAGAGAGCGCTGTAGTTATATGTTCCTGTGTTTATGTCGATCAAAAATCCAGGTGTTGGAGTTTTGGAATTGAACCCAAATAATATAAAATTAATATTTATATATATCATTTTGTTTGAACACATTTGTGTTTCCTGTTGAATGGAACGAGGGGAGTTCATCTCTAAGTTGCATGTGGAGTCACTGGAGTCCAGGTCCCTACCAGCCGCAGCAGCAGAGGTTTCCCCGGCACCGACTCGGCCCGGTTCAGAGCCGGCCGGGGCCGCTCGGACCGGCTGCCGGCGCTCAGAGCCCGGAGCCGCTTGGTCAGACGCACGTTGAACCTGTCGGAGACACAGAGTCGTGTTGATTCACTCTGATCTCTGAACCACATCCTGCCGGCTCGGCTGCCACGACACCAAAACACCTTCAACACTGAGAGGGTCACGTGACTCCTCTCTCTTTCACTTTGCTGCAAAGCCAATGAAACCAGGCCTCACCCGCGGGCACAGGAAGTGGAGCAGAAGCGTTTGGACCGCATGAAGTTGTGGGCGTGGCCTCTTTTCCCACAGAACTGGCAGTGAAGCACCGTTCGGTCCCTGGGAGCCGACCCTGGGTGAGGGACACAATCATATTTACAGCTACACGCATCCAGTTATTCCTTATCGGTGTTGAGACTGGACATTACAACCAATCAAACGTTAGACCAACAGCTCTACATCCAGGGTAGAGTTGATTTACAAGTTTCCTGTGTGTAGTGTGTCTGTCCCTGTGGTTCTTACTCGTCCCCGGGTCGTCCGTGTCGCCTCCGTCCTCCTCGTCTGAGTCGGTGGAGGGCTCGGCTTGTTTCGGCGTGTCCGTCACAGGCAGAGCTGCGCTGCCATTGGTCCCGTTCACTTCCTGTGGCGTGGTCACCGGCTCAGGAACCAGCAGGGACGAACGGTTCACCTGCAGGAAGACGAGGTGAGAGACATCATCATCATTATTATTATCATCACTATGAGACAGTTTGAAAGCCTGTGTGAGGATTGGCTCTAAATATTTGTGTTTGTGTGTGTATGTGAGTGTGTTTGTGTGTGTGTTTGTGTGTGTGTGTGTTTGTGTGTGTGTCCGTACTGGAAACGGTTGGAGCCCCTCCTGGATGACGAACCCCTCCACCAGGTGAGTCAGAACCAGTCGTCCCTCAGGCCACGCCCTCGGCTCCCAGGGGCTGCTCTCCGACTCGTCCTCTGATTGGCCGAGAGGCTCACTCTCCGCCGGGTGCTGCGACTCTTCGAGCGTTTCCTCGACTTTTTGGGGCTCCTGCCGCGCTGGTCCCAGGTCAGCCATGTGGGCGGTGTGAGGGGGGAGGAGGAGGGGAGGGTGCTCTGCGGAGGGGGTGATGAAGGGTGAGGAGGGGGGGGACTGGGAGGAGAGGCTGGACAGAGCTGGAAGGAGACGACGAGAACACATGATTTATTATTTTGTGATTGTGTGAAAACTATTACAAATATAACTTACACAATTTTTTTATAATTTCAGCTTTTAATTAACTTTCATATCAGTATAATTAAATATTAAACACCAGTAGATTTATTGATGAATGTGACCCAGCAGTGGAACTATATGAGCAAAGTCAAATTAGATAAATGGATCCAGTCTGTGCTGGGAGGCGATGAGTGGAACTATTCACTAATTAAGTTAAAGAAACTAATGATCTCTGATGAGTGGGTGTGGTCTGAGTCGGGGGGGAGGTACCTGACTGGTTGTCGGACTGCGTGGACATGTCCTCACAGAAGTCCTCCTGACTGACGGCCTGCAGCCTTTGGACGGGCGCCTCTGGGAAGGGAGGCGGTCCTGGGACGGGGGGCGGGACTAAAGCCTGGACCGGGGGCGGGGCCAGGATAAGACCCAGGCGGGGTTTGAGTTCCACGCTGGAGCCTTTGAAAGCATCAGGCGTCGGGATGGGGTCCGGGTTCTGGTGCTGCTGGAGAAGCTGATTGGTGTTCAGCTTCTCAGACCGGTCCATGGCGCTCTCTGCTTCCTCCTCCATCTTCTCCTCTTCACTGGCCTCTCTCTCTCCGTCACCCTGACCTTCCTCTGTCACTTCCATTTCCACTTCCTCTCTGCCCATCGCAGCTTCCTGCTCTTTCTGAGTGACTTCCTTCTGGGTCGGGAGCCGTGCTTTCTCCTCCTTGGCTCTCTCTCTTTGGTCATCTCTCTCCACCCTCAGGTCGACCGTCCCCTCGTCTCTGACTCCGTGTCCCCCCCCTCGCCCTCGGTCTCTCTGCTCCTCTCTCTCCTTGGTGTCTCCTCTCTGGACCAGAGTTTGTGGCTGAGCTGCAGCTTGACTCGGCGGAGAGGCCGGACTCAGGAGAGACGGAGGCGAGGGCAGAGGAGAGGTTGTTTTTGGCAACGAGGGGTTGAGAGGCAGAGGAAGCCTCGATTGGCTCGAGAGCTCCGGCGGCTCTGCGACCGGAGGTGGCGGCTGCACCGACGCGTGGCCGAACACTCCGGGTTGAGGCTGGCGGCCGGAGGAGAGGGCGATGATCTGCAGCTGCCGCGCCGCAGACGGCGAGTGCTCGAAGTGAGAGGAAGGACTGGTCAGGGACAGCGAGCTGTGCTGTGATTGGCCGGGACCGAGCACAGTTTGAGTTGATGGACAGGTCTTCAGTCTGCACAGCGGCCTGCTGATGATGGGCGGGGCCTGACCGGAGGGAGCAGCAGCGATTGGCTTGAGGATGGAGGTCTGCCGGGGGGGCGTGGCCCTGTGACCGTTTGGAGAGTGAAGTCGGGGCCTCAGAGGGACGGCTCGGACGGGGGAGTAGAGAGCTGCGGGGGAGGAAGAGGAGGAGAGACGGGATGAAGGACAGACTGAGAGTGAGGATCAATACCACATCATGTTTAGCTTCATGTTGAACATTGAACCTGTTTTCTTTGAATACTCTCATCTACATCAATAATAAACTGTTTACTCGTGTAATAAACTTAAATATAACTTCATTTTCCACCATCAGCACACCCCCACTTCCTTGAGCCTCAGGGACCTACTTGGGGGCGGGACCGAGAGGTGGCGGCAGGGCGTGGTCGGGCTCCCCGTTGCCGTGGTGCTGGGCTGTGGTCGTGGCCTGAGAGGCGGGAAGAGCGGCGCGTGAGGGCGAGAGAGGGGCGGCGGAGCCAGGGGGGGGGGCTTGAGACGGAGCGTCGGGGGGATGGTGAGGGCCCGAGGGTGAGGAGGCCTCAGGGTGAGACTCTGGAGCTGATGGGGGGGGGGGGGAGAGAGAGAGAGTAAATTACATCTTTTCACTTCCTGTTTACATTCAAGGTGTTCTCTAAACCCCGCCCTCAAACGAGGGGAAGTCCAATCAGATGTTGACAGCTGACATCCATCAACCCAACCATCAGGTGGATAGAAAAAATGTTTATTTGTTTTTATTGAAGAGCAAATGATTATTGATTAAAACACAATCAGCTGCTGTTGGTGGAAACACAGGGTTTTGAATACATTTGCATTTTACTGTCACACAGACTCGATGCTTCTTCTCTTTCTCTGAACAGAACCGTTATCGTTATCCACAGAGTGAAATGTTCACAATGAAAATCACACACAGACCCGCTGTTCGCTCGCTGCTCACCTGAGCGGAGGCGGGGCTAGAGGAGGGGGAGGAAGAGCAGGAGGAAGAAGAGCAGGAAGAGTGGGGGGGGCACATGGCCGACGTAAGAATCAGCTGCAGCAGCAAGAAAAGACAAGAAGGGAAAGAAGAAGAGAACAAACGGAGGAGGGATTAAAGCACAGAGTCCAGAGACAGTCGAGCAGAACCAAAACAATCATTATTTTAACTTTTCTTTAAAAACTACCGACGTGATTAATGTGTTGAAACTTTCAGATTTTCCCTCTCGGCTCCAAACGGCTGAGAACTATAAACCTTCAGATTCATACTTTCATATAAACAGGCTCATTTGCTGGGGACTGTTTTCAGCAGTGGTTGAATCCACATTGTGTGGATCATGATGGTGTCACTGAACTCAAGTCAAACTCTGATGTGACTTTAAATCATACAAATTAGCCTCAGATCATTTCTTACTGAGAGATCTAATGATGCTTCCTCGTTACAGCAGTAAGACGGAGAGGATTCTCAACTCGCTATGTGTGTATGTGTGTGTGTGTGTGTGTGTGCGTGTCTTATGTGTGTGTGTTTGTGTGTTTACCATCTGAGCTCGAAGCAGCACCTGGTCTTGGCCAGACCCTTTGAGACCTTTCCCCAGGAGCAGTGTCTGCTGGGATACCCTCTGCCTGACAGGAGAGGGGATCTGATTGGCTCGCACAAGACCAGGTGACACCACAGGATGAGCCTGAGACACCTGGAACAAAGGGAGGAGAGGAGAGGAAACGAGGGAGGAGAGGAGACACAGGAATTATTGCTTGAATGACATCTGGTCTCTTCCACATGTAAACAGTTGTTTCTTTGTAAAATACAGAATCAAACTGAACAGCAGGTGTTACTAAACACAACCGGGTCAGTAACACTTGATTCTCCCTGTTAGGGTCTTAGAACTCCTCAACCAATAGAATGAGAGGTGTCCTGAATGAGAGGTGTCCCGCCCTTGTTGTCTTTTTATGGGAACCGAACCAACAACCTGTCAACTCAATGATCTACTTTGATTTGAAAACGCGAATCCAGCGAACGCAGGAACATGAAAACATCTTCTCCTCTGCAGCAGTGATCAATCTCCAGATGTGTGTGTCTGTTCACTGTGTGTGTGTGTTACCTGTCGGCCAGGTGGACTGGCTGGTGTGTGAAATGGCGTGATTGGCGTGGAGCTTGGCGTGGACCCGGGCCTCATGTTCCCGTTGGTCAGGCTGGTGGAGGTCTTTGTTGACATGGCGGTGGAGGGGGAGGAGACCAGAGGGGAGGCCGTGGTGCCGGCAGCGTGAGAGGAGGGAGGAGTGGAAGGAGGGAGAAGAGAGGAGGAAGCAGAGGCTTGGACAGGAGGACATGTTTTGGAGACACCTGTCGTCGGGGAGGGAAGGATGGGACGAGAGTAGGTGCGGAGGGCGGGGGGGGTCACGGTGGAGCTGAGTTTAGGCGGAGCAGGGACCAGGACGTGAGGAGACGCCGCCGCCACCTTGGGGCCATGGGTCCCAGAGACGGAGGGAGCAGGGGTGAGGGGGGGAGGAGGGGAGGAGGTGGTGGGTGTTAGCGTGGGCGCTGGGGAGTCCAGGAGCAGGGGGTTGGGTGTGAGCCGAGGAGGGGTGGGAGTGGTGGGGGAGGAGGAGGAGGAGTCGACCGTGGTGGCACCGGAGGCCTGAGGGCTGGTTCCATTGGTGGAGCCTCCGTGGGTGGACTGGGTCGGCCGAAGAAACTCCCTCTCCATCCTTCAAGACTGAGAGAGAGAGGGGGGGGGGGAGAGAGAGGGAGAGAGGGGGAGAGAGAGAGAGAGAGGGAGAGAGAGTTTGTCACTATTTTCTCTCACTTCACTGAGCGACTGATGCATTAATCCAGTAAAATGACACGAGGACGTATTAATATTAATATTAATATTAATATTAATATTAATAATAATGACCTCCACAGAGAAACTTGTGCTGTTGTTGTGTTTCCTGTTTGTTCGGTGACTCGTGTCATTACCCAGAAAACACGTTTCCTCGAAGCTCGTGGAAGGAAGTGGTTTAGGTCCAGAACTCAGATCCTGGAGTTTATAGATTTATATCTTAATAACATTATGAGATGTTTTCCACCATGTTCACAGAGATTAACCCTGATGACAATAATCACACAAAGAACTGATGATCGTGATAATTCAATGTTTCATTCTTGTAACTGTGTTTTAAAGGTGCTATACAAAGTCTAGTGATTGTTAAGATGTTAAAATGAACCAATCGAAGGGAAACACCAGGAAACAACTCAAGTGGAGTTCAGAACCTTGTTAAAAGTCCCAGAGTCTGAGGAGACACCTCCTCCACCTGCCGCCCAGGAGCAGGAGGAGCTGCGGGAGGAGGTGCGGGAGACGGGGCCTGGAACTCGGCCACTTCCACGGCCCATCACCGCGCGAGCAGGTGCCACAGCTGCTCACATCTGGCCTGCGACGTGCACGCGCCAGCCTCACTTTCCTCACGCAGACGGTGATAACTCGGTAAAGAAGATGGAGCGGGCCTGCGACGTGCACGCGCCAGCCTCACTTTCCTCACGCAGACGGTGATAACTCGGTAAAGAAGATGGAGCGCGGCCTGCACGGCCGCACTCCGCCGTCACAACATGCTGGACGGTGTGTGCACGTTGTGTGTGCACGTTGTGCGTGAAGCCCCGCGCGCCTCCCCGACCTCCTACCTCTTAAATCGGCTTCGTCCTGCAGGTTATCCCCGGCGGCGCATGCTCGTGATGAAGGGTGATGAAGACGAGGCTCCGAGCTGTCCGAGCACGCTGAGATGGGCGTGTGCGTGTGCGTGAAGCTCCACTTCCTCGTCTGACAGCACCAGGAGCTGCCGCTGCTGCCGGGTGCGCGCCCCCCCCCCACCTCACGAAATAATGTCAGCAGCCTCACCTCCGATTACACGCCGGGAGCCCCCGCACGCACACGCACGCAAAGTTGCACAGCAAGACAGGCCCGTGCGTGATGTGCATGAGCGTGTGTGTGTGTCGCACTTTGCTCGGTGCTTCATCCGCAGTCAGGGCCTCTCCTCCCCGCGGGGCAGCCCGTCGATCCAGACTCCATGAGCGGGTGGTTCGGTCCGGTGGTTCCGCAGCCGTCGCACCTGCCGGGGTCTGCGGGGGGAATCAGGCCGGCTCGCGGCCACAGGGAGGCGGCTGCCGGGGGCCTGGTCGGTCCGCTGCTGGAGCGGAGCAATGGAAGGCGGCTGTTCGAGGGCGACAGAGGAGAGACAGCTCCACTCAGAGCTCAGGAGGACTCGGACCATACAGCGTGCACACACCGTGCACACCCCGTGCACACTGCACACTGTGCACGGTTCAGGAAACATGTAAACACAACAATAACCTAAACAATAATTGTATTGCATATTGAGGATAAATACAAAAAAATCATTCCATACTAACTAATTTACACTCAGAATACTATATTATTACATTACTGAGCTTTATTTCTCACTGTTAGGAATAATTAGCTCCATATCACATCTTGAATATAAAGTCTGGTTATGAAAACACATTTAATCTCACTATAAATTCAGATTTTCATTTGGATATGAACCAAATCACTCACACTCATTGATATCAGTCCGAGTGAAGAAGTAGAAAACTGTCCTCTGAAATGTAGTGAGAGCAGGAAGATGCATAAAACAGAAAAACTCAATGAAAGTACAAGTACCTGCGAGTTGTTGACCATCAGCACAGTATCTGAGTGAATGTGTTGTGTATTCATGATCTGTGTACATTCTGTGTATATTATTATATTCTGTCTTCAGTCCATCTCTAAGCTCACAGGTGTGGTCACGTGCAGAGGGTCAGTAATCGGATGAGCTTCAGATTTTGTTCACATCAACATCTACACAACAAATTCTGCGTGACCAACTGCAGCTGCTTTAAAACACACTGTACCGGAAACCAGAGGGCTGTGCCTTCAGAATAAAACGCATCATTTACCACCCTGAAGTCAGACGATGATCAACTGAGGTTTTATGATTTATTCTCAAAAAGGATTGTTTGTTTTATGTTAATTAATTGTTTCCTTCATTTGTCACTGTGTCTTTATTTTGTGAAGCACATTGGTTAATTTTCGTGGTGTATGAATAAAAACTTACAGCTTTTTAAATTGACTATGTAAAGCACCAACATTCAGAGACAACCAGGAACATTTTACACTTTAGTCGCTGAAACGGGAAGGAAGTGCTCAAACTTATTTCTCAAACGTAAAGTTAACTCACATTGTCACTTCATTAATTGATGAGTCGGCTGATTGTTGTAGCTCCATGGAACACGAGTGTCATTAACAGATCAGTTATAGATAATAACGACACCTGGTTTGATGTAAAGTTGTCTACGTGACACTAAACATTTCTAACCTTCATTTTGGTAAATTAAAATAACCTACACATTTATTTTGAAGGCGTGAACAGGATGTGGTCGTCCAGCTCGCTGCACTGGACCCTGGAGCTGCTCAGGAGCAAACACCATGGCAACGAAAGAGTCAAGAAGAGTTGTCAGTTTTGGATATTTCATATGACGAAGGTCAAACTCTAATATCATCATTTCATCCTCAGACCAGTTTGTATTAAAGTATCATCACCAAACCAACGTAAAACCTGCAGAAGACAGTTCATGACTTCTATGTAAATAATAACTTTATTTATATCAAAACAAGGTTTCATAGAGATTCACAAAATACAAACATGTATGAATTTCTTTTCTAATTAAATTAAATTGAAAACTTTTGTATGAAAAACCTTGAAATGTCTTCATCCCAAAATAGATCCAGTTGAATTTACACTGTTTACATGTGGAGACCGACTCTTCAGATGGATGAGTCCGGTCCTCCACTCTATTCTGCTCTTGGACAGACAGACACAGACAGACACACACGCTCACACACACACACACTGTGACAGGTTTTCTCTGTGTGTTTGTGTGTTTGCAGGCGGCTGCATGCGTCTGGAGGAAGTGACTGAAGCAGCAGCAGGAAATGATGCAGGCCGAGAGGAAACAGAAACCGGTCTGACGACTGATGACACGTTCACATACATGTGTTACGTGAAGAAAATAATGAGGAGGCCGAGATTTCAAAGCTACACTGTGCAAAGTGAGTCTGATGTGTGAGTGTGAACAAGGAGAACGTTTCCATCTGTTCTCTGTGACTCTGCTGAGTGGGTTCCATCTCCTTTGAGAAGAACTGACTGAGAGTCACAGACTGTCACAACCAGCTGCAGCTGAAGAGAGAAGCTGAACTGAGATCAGCTAAAAACACTCAGAAGTTATTAACAACCAGAGTTCATCGCTGAAGAATTCTGAACAGAGTTTGGCGGATGTGTTGAATTATCTAATAACTAAATCACTGAATGATCTCAAACATGGCCTCCTGTTTATTTAAATATTCAAACTGTCTAACATTGCTGCTGTGTATTATCTGACATCAATAAAGACACTTTGATATGTTTTTAATTAACATTTGGACAGTGAATGATTTATACAAAGATGGTTTTTCTCCTGATATGTGTATATTTTGATTTCATGTTATGTCGATGCATTACCAGACTGCACTAATTCATAAAAACCCACTTTTCTTTTCTGGGATTCACAAAACAAAGAAATCAAAATCCTAAGAGCCAGAATCAAACTTTCAGGATTTCTCCAGATAAATGTTCGTATTTGTAAAAACTAAACACGACTCAAGGGATTTATAGAATCTGTGAAGGATGTGGATTTCATGTTGATCAGCAAAATAAACCAATAAATACCAGCGTGTGATCCCCCTCTCCCACCGCCAGGGGTCGTGCTCTGCTGGTTTCAGCTGAGAGAGGTTCTGGTGCAGAGCGGGACGTGTCAGAGTGATGATGAGGATGAAGATGATGATGAAGCTACATAACACACACACACACACACACACATAAACAAACACACACACACAGACACACACACACACACACACACACACACACACGTAAACACACATACACACACGCAAGAATACACACACATAAACACACACACAGACACACACACACAGACTCAAGGACATGGACTTAAACGTCATTCTCGTGCTTCTGTCTCGGACATGAATAATTAAGATGTCATATTAGGTGACTGAAACTCCTCAGTGCGCATGCGTGTTAGCTTTAATTGTTTGGTTCCGCCATGATTGTAGTTCTTTGACAGACGCCATTCTGTGACGCCAATGCTGCGTTCAAGAGGTCGTGGTAAGCTCCGACGTTTTCCTTACCAATGAATTTTGTATTATCACTCTAGAGCTGAGGCTATTGTATCGTGGATAAAATAAGATACCTTGAGATAAGATAACTTAAATTAAGATAACTTAAGATAAGATAAGATAGAATGAGATAAGATGAGATAACTTGAGAGAGGACAACATGAGATGAGACAACTTGAGATAAGAAACGATAAGATAAGATCAGACCAGATAAGATAAGATAATCTATCTGCATCCCTCCTGTAGCAGGTAAACATAAATCATCATAAATGATATTTATATATAATATGTAAACCTCATTCCCTTTGACTACTCACAGAATATTGCGTATAGAGAGACATATGTGAATGAAGTGCAGTGGCACAGGATGATTTCATGAGGTTGTATTTGTACATTACATATAACAGATATTATTATATACACGTATACAGACTGATTTATGTTATATATATAATTTTCCTTGATGATTTGTAATCTTGTTTTTATTTGAGAAACACGTTGGCTGTTTTGAAATATTCTTGATAAAGTTATTATCACTGTGACATTGTGCATGTAAGATATATAATATGAATACGAGTGTCTGAACGTACACTTTAATATATTTAGCTGTATTGTGGAATGATATATATAAATATTGCATTGCCTCTTCCCTCCGATATCTTATGTGGATTAATGTCTCAGGTGGTTTGACCTGTGCCTCGGTGTGACCTCTGCCCTCCAGCTGTGACCCCTGTCCTCACGCTGCATGCCTCGCCTGATTGAAACGCACATGTCTCCTCTGGAATAAAACAATCCGCTCGTCGTGCTGCTGCCCTCAGGAGCGTGTTGCTGTTTTCCAGCAGAGTTTGTCCCACGGCCCCTGAACGCGCCGTGATTCGGTGGCTGCTGAGCTGATCTTTGTGCGGAGCGGAGCGGGCGCAGTTAGCATCGAACCGCAGACACGCTCGGAAAGACGCGACCGACACCGGGACATCCAGCGGCTGGGCCCGGGAAGACACTCAGGCGGCGGCTACACGGTGACAGAGGCGGCCGGACAATGGTAAGAGGACCGGTTCTCTGTGGGGGACGCAGGCTGGCGGCGGGCGCAGCTAGCTGGCTAATGCTAATCAGCTAGCGCACTGTTTTCCTGACTCATTATTGAGCTGCCGGAGAAGCTAGGCTGCCATTTTACAGCAGCTCCGCGGGCAGCGGGTCCCTCCTGCCCGGCCCCACGGCCTCGGCCCCGGGCCCAGGACACCCAGCCCCACGCGGTAATGTCCCCACGAATAGTCCACGCGAACAAAAATGCGCATCGCGGTTTGACACGGAGCTCGTCCACCCAGCGCCCGCTAACCAGCTAACAGGCTAATTTAGCCCTGGGAGCTAACGGGGCGCTAGCGCTGTTGCGTAGCAGATCGAGACTCGAACCGCGGTGGAGAAATCCCGACGAACCGCGTGAGCGAGGAAAGCTGGGTCGTGTCCCCGCGAGGGGGCTCCAGGGCCGGGAGGCGATGGCACGGCCCCGCGGGCTCATGTTTACCCGGGCCAGGGCCACCCTCTCCGGAGTGAGGGATGGTGAATTGAACCTGACGCTGGGCTCACTCTCTCCCGGGACACCTGGACGAGACCCGGGGGCTGAGGACCGTCCGGTTCCAGGCCCGGAGGCGGACATGTGTCCCAGCGGCTGGTGGTTCTCCTCGGGTTCGATTCCTCAGATCTGTGGAGCCTGCTGCTGGTTGCCTGTCTCCTCGGTTCTGCTGACACATCTGGTGCCTGGTGATCCATGACCAGCTGCTCTATCAGGGGGTTATCAACAGGTTCACATGGGGGTGGCAGCCAGGAGGAAGCTGGGATGGTTCCTCTGGGTGGGAAAGTGAAGCATTCACATCAAACTGTAACTCCTTCCCCTCTCAGGCCCTAGTTTCCACATCAGTTTACAGTACAATGCAGGTTAGGGTCAAACATGGTCACAGTACTTCCTCATTACAGTATCTGAAGTTCCTACAGGGCTCATTTACTCCCAATGAAGTGGAATTAGAGTAATATGTAGATATCAGAAAAAGGCAGACATGTTTCAAACAGTCCTCCCTTTGTGTTTCATAGGTTGTCCTTGTTTTCATTCTGTCAGTGGCTCTTTATCACTGACCTAATGTCCAAGTTTTAAAAGAAAAAACAAGATCGAATTGTATTTGCAATGTGTTCTGCGATGATACATGGTTGTTTTCATCCTCCACGAAGGATCTTTGATTGTTTTCATCGGGACTGAATGTGAATTCATCTTTTATGCAACATGTCTCAACTATCGGCTTACAGCTCTTTTTTTAGCTTGATGTGTGTCAGCTGAATCGAGTGTTTGCCTCACGACGTTAGATCCCTCTTCAGATCTGGACACAGCCTTCTCTCTGTCCTCTGCCATCATGTCCTCCATATTTGTCTTCTGAAAGTTATAAAACGACAGATGAACCAAAACAGAGCAGCAGCACTGGAACTCGTGGGGGGGGGGCATGAAGCCAATAGTTCAACGGAGACGACCAGAGGACATGAGGACACGTTTCAACAAGGGGGGGGGGACTTTTAGAGGAGAGACATTGTAAGTTGGGGAGAAACTACAGACGTCTGTCCACGTCCCCTGGTAAAGGTACATACAAACAGCCACTTTATCCTCTTTCTTGAGAGGGAACATTATCACAACCTCCTCCTCCATCTTTGTTGTTGTTGGCAGCTGGACTCTGTGCTGCCCTCTAGTGGATCTTTTAACATGTCAGCACATGAGCTGCATGGCAGTGTGGAGAGTCACAGTTGCATCACTTGAAACGGACGTGTCATGTTTACTACGTTAAGGAAATGAGTGTTAATGAGGCAGCAGATTCCTTCAGGGTTTATAATGAGTGATCACATCCTCCGAATCGACCTGTGTGATTGACAGCTTGTGTGTGTCTGTACAGACCACAGTGTGGGAGTGTGTTGGTCCTGATGAGGTATTTACTGTCGACTGCAGGATGGTGAGTTTGTGTGTTTAACATGGTTGTTCAGTGGCAAAAAAGATAATATTAATGTGCTTGTTTACATCTGTACCTTCGTACATTGTGTAGTCGGAAATAACACAAACATATCAACTATACTGCCAAGTAATCTATTTAAGGCCCGTTCACCAGTGTTGTGTACATGACGTAGCACACGTGCTGCACCTCATTCACTCTGTTGCAACAGCTCACACACACACGAGTTAAGTTACCCCCCCTCCCCATCATGCCAGCGTGCACAACTGACTCAACTGGAGTTAGTCTGCATTTGTGTTCTGCAGCGTCAAACGCCCGGAGTAGCTTCTGTTGCAGTTCTAGGAGCTGTTGTTTCCTGCTGTGATCAGAGCTGATCAACAGGAAAACAGTTATTCTGATCATTGTTAATATTCTTCATAACTGTGGCAGCATAAGAGACAGTTCAACTGTTTCATGCCACAATATACAATTATACAAGTTTATCACCTTATATTGAGTTTATTCAGGTTTTAAACAGTTTTTAGCTTGAGGCTAAATATTTTAAGTTGTTAGTCTTGGCTGTTGGAAACAATGAGAAGTATTTTTGACATTTTATAGACTAGTAGGTATTCAAGATGAAAATATTCAATAATTGATGTCGCACTGGCTACAGGCACTGTCTGTTTGGTGCAGTCAAATCATTTTGCTCTGTCAGGAAACATGATTTAAAGTCATCTCAGCTACTACCATCCTACCTCCTCCTTTACCCTGTCTGCCCCGTCCAGGTCTGTCTGTTTAACATGTGCACGGTGCGGTGTGATGACGGCACTCAGGGCAGTGATGGTAAAGTCAAACCAGAGGGGCTGTGACTCTCTGCTTGGCTGCTCGTTTGAATGCTGAGCAGAGCAACAGAAATCAAAAGCTGCTTACGCTAATGAAATGTCCTCCCTCGCAGCCAAACCCAGCATATGATGGGTTTGTGTGGAGGCGCACACACACACACACACACACACACACACCTCACAAGCACGTTAGTATTGAAGAAATGCTCGTCACTGTTCTTCAGATTCAGCTGAAGCTCACGACTCAACCTTGAACATTATCCAGTCAATAAAACTCAGAATTAAAGGAAATAGAAATGGTAACACACATGTTTCTACCTCTGTGAAAATGACAGCTTCTTGTGTGTGTGTGGTTTACGGTCTTTGTGTTCTGAAATGTAGGGTATTAGGTTGTTGAGTCTGGCCAGGACACACGGTGACCAGGGTAATCTGATTTACCAGGCTGAGCTTTTTTTCCCACGGACGCTGCTCTCTCTCTCTCTTCCCCCCCCCACCGCTCCTAGCATCCCTCCCATTCAGCAGATCTGTCTCTCACTCATCTCTGGTTCGTGAGTTGTGGCAAAACGTGTAAAGTTGTGTTCAGTGTAGAAAACGATGGAATGCAGGTGAGGTTTGGACCTCAGTCTGGTCAACCAGTCACTCAGACAGGTAACCAGTCACCAGAGATGAGTCGTGAGATGACAACCTGTCAAGTCGCTGCTGCCGACAGCAGAGTCTGAACTTATATTTGCAGGCTATTTTATTGAAGTATAAAATGCATGTCATACTTGAAAACAATTTGTTAGAATATGATTTCTGCTGCTGCAGGCTGACAGCAGGTTTAATAACAGGATGTGGTGCTTGTTTTCCCTCTGTCACTAATTGGACTTTTCCAACCCTCAGAGAGTTTATTTTAATGATACTCATTATGCCATTTGTGTCACTAGTACTTTTTAGTGCTTTGGTCTGTGAAATAATTTTTATTAAAAAAAATTTTGTAATCTTTCCTCTTTGCAACATAGTAAAAAATGAGAATAAATCTCACAGGCCGAACAAAGTTATTAGTTCACACTCCGCTGTCCGAGTCAGGGCCTGCGTCTGTCTGGTCGAGGCATCTGATGTCAGATGGTGATGATGATGATGATTATAATTAGATCCCAACCCAGGTGCTTTATTTATTTTTTTATATTTTTGGCAAAATATATTTAAAAACAAGTCTGATTCTTAAGAAACCATCATGTCAAAGAAATGTAATGGTTTGTTATTTTACACTTAACCAATAAACGTTATTAAAATCAACTATAGATTTAAGAACTCAAATTCTAAAGGAGCAATGAAGTTAAATTGTGGGCTCACTGCAGTACTTATTGACATCTTAGTTTCTGTTACCCAGACATGAATCGTTGTGTTCCCTGAAAAGTACATGTTCCTCGAATCTGGTCCTGACCTTTGGACGGCGTGACCTTCCTGCTGCGTGTGAACAGGGAGGGAGGGAGGGGGGGGGGGGGGCTGTGGACTGGGGGGTGTTATTGATGACCAGGATTCTTGTTTCACAACAAACTTTCTAGAAACTGATGCCACTCAAAAACATCCCATCACTTCATGTCACATAGCTGTGGAGCAGCTGATAGGTTAGACGCACATCCAACACCTCCTGCTGTGGGAATCTGAAATCTGATCCCAGAGCTGCTGCGAAGGGCATCTTTTCTTACCCTGGGTGAATGGAAGCACAGAGACACGGAGACGAACACTGAAGCTTCTGTTGTCCACTCCGAGGGATTGTCTGCCCCAGTTGCCATGGCAACTGTCGGAGCACCTCAGGTAGGGCTTCCTGAGCCGAGCGAGGATCTGAAACTGATCTGGAGTCTGAGAGCACCTCAGGAAGGCAGGGCTTCCTGAGCCGAGCGAGGATCTGCTGAAGAGGAGCTGAAACTGATCTGGAGTCTGGGAGCGGCTCAGGTAGGCAGGGCTTCCTGAGCCTAGCGAGGATCTGCTGAAGAGGAGCTGAAACTGATCTGGAGTCTGGGCGGAGACGTGGGGGGGCTCACAGGTCCGGCTCCATGTCATTCAATTCAAAATCTAAACCTGACCCTAAAAGATTAGTCTTTGCAGCTCTACATGCTAACGGTCTATGAGGTGATATTTTGAAGATTCAGAGACTAAATGTCTCAGCAGTGGAAGCAGGTTTATATTTTTGTGTGGTGGTGTGAGCAGTGGATGGCTGTCGGAGGAGAGTGGAGCTGGCAGCAGGTTCCAGCTGCAGTGTAGTGGTCAGTTGGAGGGGGGGGCAGGGATGCTGCAGACAGGTTGGGCGTGGACAGCAGGACAGACTGTCAGTGATGGTTCAAGGCCTCATCCAAGTCTTCTGCTCCTGGAGTTTACTGCTGAGTCAAGGTTTCTCCTCCGACTCAGCGCTTCATCATCCTTTCTCTCCGAGGCGCTGCTTTCAGAACCAGACTTCAAGGGGAAAGCTGCAGTGTATGATTTTTTAATTGTTGTTATTTCTGTTATTTCAAATTTTTTGTAGTTTCAAAAGTGAGGCTCTGCGGCTCCTGTTCAGAGTTTTTCTCAGACCTGTTTGTCCTCAGATCTGTTTTAAGAAAGAGGAACGTGGTCATTTAAAAATCTGTGTTTGGTGAAGACTGAAAACATGAATGAATAATTTTGACTGTCAGTCGATCGAGCAGTTTTCTAATCAAAGTCGCAGCTTCTCCTGCTTGTCTTTGTTATGTGGTATTAAAACAAATACCTGGATGTGTTTTCTAAAAGTGTTTTTTCATTGTGGCCTTGGTAGAACTAATTCAGTTTCCTGTAGCCTGTAAATATCTCAATATATTTCAGTGTTGCTCTAAACCCTCAGATTTGCTGTGTTATGTAATGACCCTGGTTTCAGTGCCTCGTGGCTCATGGACACATTTTGATGCTGTCTCATCACTGAAGACATTCTGACGTCAGGTGTTCATTCATTGTCCTGCAGCGTCAGGACTCGTCAACAGGGACAGGAAATAACCAGCAGGTCACTCAGCTTCCTTCCCGACCACTGGCAGGTTGTACCTGGGTCATGTCTTGAGTCTCCGGTCCTAATAACTGAATGTCCAGAGACGGGCAGCGCCACATGCCTGGTCCTTCTAAATATAGCAGCACTGCCTACATGTAAGCAGCAGTTCCTTTCCTCATTGATATGAGAAAGGACAAAAGCAGGGGTCTCCTTTAAACTTTTCTGAATACAGTTTCTGACTTTTTTGCTTCCTTCCTTACAGACAAAAAATGTCTTCCCTATAATACGAAACACCTTTGGTATCTGAAAATGATCTTTTTAGTTTAGAGCAGATTGAAATTTTTCTCTTTAACATTACATCTTCCTGAGTCCAGGTCCAGTGAAACGTTAAATTACAGCGTCACGTCGGTCGATTAGTCTTCATGATGTGGACTGTCATCAGTGTCAGCTCTTACAGCAGCTGAGTTAACTCTTGTGATAGTAACACGTTCATCACCTACATATTTAAATATCTACTATTTTTAGATTAATCTCCTTGAAATGAATGGCCCATAAAATCTTTATAACAAATACACTATTGCTGCTGATCACGTCAAGCTCTGAATGAGGCTTTTAGATAAATGTTCCTATGAAAACTTTGCTCTTAAGACGCTTGGTACTCGAGGGAGACGCCATCATCTGGACAAGACTGGTGAAGGAAATCATGAAGGCCCTGAAGTGGACTAATCTGTCATTAGCTGTGTGACGTCAAGGTCAGCATCGGGTCTTTAGGGATCAGAGCCAAGTGTCAGCAGATATATCTATATAACTGTCCTGGATAACTGCTAACTAACCACTTAGAAAACTGAAACCGCTAAAGCTCAGACATGCACTGGACGCTGCAGATCCCCTGTATCTCCTCCTCTAGAGGAGCATGTGTGAACGCTAATGTGATGTGTGAGCTCAGCAGGGATCCCCCGCTGGATTCACCCCAAGCAGGTGTTAATACATCACTTCCTGTCTCCGGCTGCTCCACCTCTTACCTGAACCATGAGGAGGTCACCGCTGAAAACAACCTATAGATCTTTATTTCTGAGGGTTGAATATATCCACTTCATGATAAAGAAATCACTAATCAAACTGTTATCTTTTATGTCCCTCTCAGGTCATCTGGTGAGGATCGCTGCAGCTTTTAGGTGGAGGAGTGGCAGACAGCGCCACCCAGGTGTGCAGAGTGGGGCTGCATCCCTTCTCTCGACCCGACGACCAGCTTCACGGAGAGCCGCTGCCCGATGGACTGCGAACTCTGAGAGCCGAGTGAGTCAGGACCGAAATCTACCGAGGAGAGGAGCCGGGGGGAGAACGCTCACCGGGGCAGGACAGGGAGGGCACTGGTTGGGACAGGACGAGAGGCTCCACGATGTCGTCCAACAGGACCCAGAACCCCCACGGACTGAAACAGATAGGCCTGGACCAGATATGGGACGACCTGCGGGCTGGAATCCAGCAGGTGTACACACGGCAAAGCATGGCCAAGTCGCGCTACATGGAACTCTACACGTATCCTGTGCTTGACGCTGTGTGGCTGTGTTTTGAACGTTGTATGGGAGTGTTGCTCCACCAGGGCTAAAATTATTATTTAAGAGTACTAAAATATAATCTGCAAAGGTGACTGATTCTAGGATGTTTTTATAAGGAATGTCAACATATAGATAGATGGATGGATATGTAGCACACATGAATATCAACACCAGCACTGGCCCTTATCACCAACAGATCAAGAGGCTTACTACACGTATGAGTCTTCATCCTGAGATATTTGTTTTTCTCTTTGTTTGTTGTCAACGTGCACACGTAGTTGTGTTGTCACATGGGCTCATTCAGACTTTAGGAGTTGTTAGCAGGGCGCAGGCAGGAGAAACTCCAGAGAAGGTCCACAGCAGCTGACTCAAACATCTGTGTTCTCACATACAGATCATCTCAGGAGAGGATCCAGAGTTCAGTGTATATCTGAAAGTATCTTGTGTATCAGAGTATGTGGGCTAAGGAATATGTTATATATCTGTTATATATATATATATTTAACATTTTACACACCAAACTTTAAAAAGAAGAGAAAATAACAATCACTCAAGTCTAAGCTTTAAGAAGAAATTGTTGCTGATGGAATTTGTAATTATTGACTTTAGTTACAGTATAACCTATTTCATCATAATCTCACCTAAAGGCTTAATTTTTAATGAGAGCTACAGTTATTGTTACTTGGCAAATATGAGTAATCAGAAAGGCCCGTGTGTGTTGTGGCACTGGCTTGTTACTTCCTGGTTGTCGATGTGTGCTCAGGTAATGAGTTACAACACAAGAACATCCAGCGGTCCAGAGTCCTGACGACCGGGAACACACCTAATTTACACATGATGTATAATCACTGATCAACTTAACTGATCTTCTGTAAAAAGAATTTTATTTTAGAAGCAAAATGCAGCAAAACTTGTTTGTATTCTGAAAGAAAAAGGGAAGAAAGTTTAACAGTTTCAGTCACAGTCAACTGTTAACTTTAAAGTCCACTAACTGGAGCAGGGTCCGGTTTGTAAAGAAGCAGTGAGGTGATTTTCTCGGAGGCTTCGTTCTGGTGTTTGACGACCTGGTGTTTCCTTCAGTAAAGTGTTTTCATTATTTCTCTGAAGAACACGTTCTCCTGTTGAGCAGAGCAACAACACATATTTAAACTATGTACAATTGTTAAATTCACCTTTTAGTGAGAACCACAGGTCACTGATGACAACAAGGTTTGTTGTAGTTAAACAGCGACTTTCTGCACAAAGGAAAGTTTGTTTTTATACTTTATTTATATGTTGAACTCATTTACAATATAGTTTCAGTGTTAAGCCCAATTTTTACTGGTCAGAAAAAACACTAGCATCTGGCTTTTGTCTGCAGTGGGAACGGATACAATCAGCAGTGATTCCTGGAGCAATGATTTGCAATAAACACATTTTATCTGCTCCGATCGGCAGTGACGTAAACTTTACACCTGAGTAAACACAATCCTCTGTAGTAGCAAGAAGAGTGAACTTCCTTATTTTCTGGGTTTACCCACATAACCCTGCGTGTCCCCTGTAACTGATCTGTTACTGAGAGCAGCCTCTGGGATGTATTGTTTCATGGCTTGTATTGGATGTGTGGTGTTTCCTTAACCCTCCCCTCAGACATGTATATAACTATTGTACCAGTGTCCACCAGTCCAGCCAGGGCAGGGGTTCGGTGCCTCCGGCCAAGCCCTCCAAAAAGTCCACCACTCCCGGTGGGGCTCAGTTTGTAGGCCTGGAGCTTTACAAGCGCCTCAAGGAGTTCCTGAAGAACTATCTGACCAGCCTGCTCAAGGTGAGTCCACACACCTCAACGTGTTTAACCTCTTGACAACTTCCCACATCACAAGTGCTTATTTCCCTTTCCCTTCCTCCTCCTCTTTTCCCTTCAGGATGGTGAGGACTTAATGGACGAGTGTGTCCTGAAGTTTTACACCCAGCAGTGGGAGGATTACCGTTTCTCTAGTAAGGTCCTGAATGGGATCTGTGCCTACCTCAACCGCCACTGGGTCAGACGGGAGTGTGATGAGGGACGCAAGGGCATTTATGAGATCTACTCTGTAAGTCGTCTCTTCATGAATAAGAGTCCTCTTGAAACCTTTGTGTTGAGTTTGTGTTGATGTACACGTGTGACTCCGATCAGAGGAAAACCACCAGGCTCAGAAACAACATGGAGAATCAAGTGTTTAACAGCTGTTCAGTTCAATTCTGTATTTTACAATCACACAACTGTTTACACACACAGGAGACAAGCTATTATTTTAACTATTCCAGTTTACACCAGCACGTGCACGTCCAGTGTACGTGAGTGGTCACGTGATTATGAGGTGTGTTCGTATGGATGTATCAGGAGTGTTGAGGACAAGCAGCCTAAAGTCCTGACCTATTGTTCCTCTCACCCCCCCCCCTCCCCCCAGCTGGCACTGGTGACCTGGAGGGAATGTTTATTCCGACCCCTCAACAAACAGGTGTGTGTAGTTTCTCTTTATAGACGTGCAGTGTCAAAGAACAAGGTGGTGTAACACAATTAACAGTTGTTCAGTATTGGATTGTGTTTGTCCGTCACGTTTCGGTGCTTCAATCAAAGCTTCTTATGACGTCCACTTTGTTCTGTCTTTGCACAATGAGTTAACGTGAAGCTCTGTCCTCAGGTAACAAATGCGGTGCTGAAGCTGATAGAGAGGGAGAGGAATGGTGAGACCATTAACACCAGACTGATCAGCGGTGTGGTCCAGTCCTACGGTAGGTCCCTGTGTCCAGATACAACTCTAGAAACATCTGTTACAGGCAGATGTTCTGTAGCTGTTTAATTCTTATGAGTCTTAAATCTAAAGCCCAACTTTATTATTTAAAACTTAATATGTAAGATGTTCTCAGGCCTTAATAAACTACCAGGCTTAAATATAATTGCAGTTATCTTTAACATAATGTTTAACCCTAGTTGATAATTACAGATTGGACCTTTTTAAGATTTAGTTTGATAACTATAAGTTGTGCATCTCTCTGGATGTGAGCCTCCACGTGACAGACATGATATCCCATGTGAGCTACAGCAGCAGAAACAGAGACACGAGCATCTGCCTCTCGTTTGTGTTTCAGTAGATTTGACTCTTTATACCTGTGGGATTAATAAAGAGGATGATTCTGCTTCTGTAGTTTGTGACAAGTTGTTGTAGATGATTGAATATCCCCCCCCCCCTCTCGTCCCCAAGTTGAACTGGGCCTGAACGAAGAGGACGCCTTCGCCAAAGGTCCGACGCTGTCCGTCTACAAAGAGTACTTTGAGTGTCAGTTCCTCACTGACACGGAACGTTTCTACACACGTGAGAGCACAGAGTTCCTTCAGCAGAACCCTGTCACCGAGTACATGAAGAAGGTAGGCAGCCATGAGGGAGGGAATCCACCGGCTCTGAGCAGGTTTCATGAATGAGATGCTGTGGAGAGTTAAACTGAGTAACAGCAGTGAGCTTTTCACTGGAGATGAGACTGTGTTTGTGTGTTTGTTCTGATTCTTTGTGTGTTTTCCGACAGGCGGAGGCTCGGCTGCTGGAGGAGCAGAGGCGTGTGCAGGTTTACCTCCACGAGTCCACCCAGGACGAACTGGCCAGAAAGTGTGAGCAGGTCCTCATAGAGAAACACCTGGAGATCTTCCACACCGAGTTCCAGAACCTTCTGGACGCCGACAAGAATGAAGGTAAACCTGGAATCAATTTATCAGTTTGTCAGTTTTTATTCCCACTGTTTCCTTTTCTATGAATTAGTTTTAGAAATGACGTGATCATATAACTCTGTTTCTTTAGACCTGGGCCGGATGTACAACCTCGTGTCGCGGATCACTGACGGTCTGGGTGAACTGAAGAAACTTCTGGAGACCCACATCCACAACCAGGGCCTGGCCGCCATCGAGAAATGTGGAGAGGCCGCACTCAACGTACGCATCACTTTATTCTCTGACACCATTTCTCACTCGTTAACTTTAGAGCGATTAAAAGCTGGAGGTCAGAACCTGCTGCAGAGTGGACGTAGACAGTTAGCTGCAAGTTAAACGTTAAAGATAAAGAGAAAGCTAGCAAGAGTTACCTCTCATGGTACCAGGTATGTACACAAATGTACATGAGACATTTTAACACAACCATTTTAAAAGCTTCTTTCAGGAGTTGTGACATTATGACATGGTCAGATGATGTTTAGAAATGTCCGTATTCAACAGTGTGTTCCAGCTGTGGGTTGATCTCTGTCCTCTCTCACTTTCTCAAGGAAGATTATCATTCAGATATCTTTAAAGCTCATATCAGTAGACACCTTCTCAAGATGTCAGGATAGAGTTGGAAAAAATACTTGAAGATTTTGATCAGTCATAGAGTCAGTAGACAAGGAGTACAGACGGGTGAGAGGAGTGAAGATGTTAAAGTAAGGTTACCATTTCTAACTGAGTAAAGATGGATCAGTTCTCAGAAACAAGTTGTGACTGAGCCAAAGATGTGTGTGTGTGTGTGTTACTTCCAGGACCCCAAAGTGTACGTGCAGACCACGCTGGACGTCCATAAGAAGTACAACGCCTTGGTCATGTCTGCCTTCAATAACGACGCCGGCTTCGTGGCGGCACTGGACAAGGTCAGTTAGCCAATGAGAATCCACCGGGGCAGGAAGCTGTCAGAGAACCTGGAGACACTTGACCAATCAGCTGTTGGTCTTTACGTTAAGTTGAATGTCCCCCCCCCCCCTCCTGTTTGCAGGCATGTGGACGATTCATCAACAACAACGCTGTCACCAAAATGGCTCAGTCGTCCAGCAAGTCCCCCGAGCTGCTGGCCAGATACTGTGACTCCTTGCTCAAGAAGAGGTGGGTCACATGGTCCCTGCAGCCACTCACATGAAGGAGGGATGTATCTGATGAACATCTTTCATTCATTGGTTGTTATTCTGTTCTTTTCTTCCTCTTCAGCTCCAAAAACCCAGAGGAGGCAGAACTGGAGGACACACTCAACCAAGTGGTGAGTGGCACGCTACACAAACACACTCATTACTAGTAGTTAATCTAATAACACAATGTCATGTAATGTAATAATGTAATGTAATGTCATATCTCAAGTTTACTCAGTGACAGTTCTCCTGCAGCCTGTTAGCATCACGCTAACGTACGTGTCTGTGTCTCCTCCTCCAGATGGTTGTGTTCAAGTACATCGAGGACAAAGACGTGTTCCAGAAGTTCTACGCCAAGATGCTGGCCAAACGTCTGGTCCATCAGAACAGCGCCAGTGACGATGCAGAGGCCAGCATGATCTCCAAACTCAAGGTGGGATTCAAACCAACGACTCATGTTTCTGAATCTCTGTAGATTAGACGCTCACTCTGGATCTGGTTTTGTTTTCTCCTGCAGCAAGCGTGTGGGTTCGAGTACACGTCCAAGCTGCAGCGGATGTTCCAGGACATCGGAGTCAGTAAAGACCTGAACGAGCAGTTCAAGAAGCACCTGACCAACTCCGAGCCTCTGGACTGTGAGTGAACTCCATCAGTCACATGTCTGATCAGTTATCATTTCAAATGTATCATCTGAATCTGTGCAATTTATGATTTTCCATTTAATCAGAAAAAACTGGTGTTCTCTTTTTATTTAAGATATATTTTCGGTTTTAAGTTAAATCATAAACACTTGTGTGTTCCAGTGGACTTCAGTATCCAGGTGCTGAGCTCTGGCTCTTGGCCTTTCCAGCAGTCCTGTACCTTTGCTCTGCCCTCTGAGGTAAGACTCCCACAGAAAGACCAGAAACCTTTCAATCTGTTTTAGATCTTTGTGCAGACAAGATGAGGGGGGGGGGGGAGAGTGAGTTTTAACCCTTTAACATCTGAGGCGTGTTTGAAAACCTGATGGTTTCTGAAGAGCTCACAGAAATGCCAACTTTGCATTCTGCAGTTTCTGTCCCCCCCCACTTTTCCTACTTTTGAATCTGTCTTCTTGCCGGAGACGTCCCTCCAGCCGGTCTGATGACGTGTCTCTGTGTTGCAGCTGGAGCGAAGCTACCAGCGCTTCACGGCGTTCTACGCCAGCAGACACAGCGGCAGGAAGTTGACTTGGCTCTATCACCTGTCCAAAGGAGAGCTGGTCACCAACTGCTTCAAGAACAGGTACAGACTCGTTTCATGGACTGCAAATAAAAACACGACTGCTCCAGAAAACCAGGCCCGAATGGCTCAATGGCCCCCTGGTGGCTGGACACAGTATAGGTCTTATATCCTGTCATGAACCGAACTAAATAAATCCAAGTAGACGTTAAATAAATGTTTGTGAAAGATGGTTTCTGTCATAGTAGGTAGATCTTATCACGATGAAACAAAGTCTGGAAGCACGTTGCTCTGGTCTGAACAGTTGTTGTGTTGTTGACAGGTACACGCTGCAGGCCTCCACCTTCCAGATGGCCATCCTGCTGCAGTACAACACAGAGGACAGCTACACCGTCCAGCAGCTCACCGACAGCACGCAGATCAAAACCGTGAGCTTCTCCTTCACCTGCTGATCTGGAGACGAGGACACGTGTTCATTCCTCTACAAACCGTCTGTGTCTTTGATTTTCAGGATATTCTGGTTCAGGTGCTGCAGATTCTGTTGAAATCGAAGCTGCTGGTGAGATTTTTATCATTTTAATATCAGGAATTAAAACAAAATGTTTTAAAACGGGTCGGACTCTGTTCCAGAAACAGAAACTCCTGACGTGTAGTTTTCATTTTGAACAATGGGGGTGCCAGAGAAGAGTTTAGTTTCACTTTGGATTGAAGGAGCAATAACTCTCATAATCTCTCGATGCTGCGGTGAATCAGTTTGAATGTGTTTATTAAATGAATGTCTCTCATGTATGTCTCAGGTGATGGAGGACGAGAACGCCAATGTGGACGAGGTGGAGTTCAAACCCGACACCGTCATCAAACTGTTCCTCGGATACAAGAAGTAAGAAGCTCCTTCCAGTCAAAGCTGGATTCAACAAGCTTGTTTACTCACATGTTAAATCAAATGATGTGTTTGTTCCTCTGCAGTAAGAAGCTGAGGGTGAACATCAACGTCCCGATGAAGACGGAGCAGAAACAGGAGCAGGAGACGACTCACAAGAACATTGAGGAGGATCGAAAGCTCCTCATCCAGGTGACGCTTCCCTCAACACACTGAACATCAGCAACACAACAACAACACAACATTGATCCTCAAGAAGGAATGAATTAACTCTGATGTGTGTCCACAGGCTGCGATCGTGAGAATCATGAAGATGAGGAAGGTCCTCAAGCACCAGCAGCTCCTGGCTGAAGTTCTGAACCAGCTGTCGTCCCGATTCAAACCCAGAGTCCCCGTCATCAAGGTAACACACAAACAGACACACACACTTTGTCTGCAGCTGTTTTCAGACATGTTCATGTTCTGAAGGTTCTGTGTGTGAGTCAGTGTCTCTGGACTTGTTCTGGATCTTCTCCTGCAGCCTCCTGGTAGAATGTGTGTAACATGTCAGAGTCCATGTGAGGAACCAGCAGGACAATGTGTGGAAGCTTCCCAGTGAGCGAGTGGACGTGTTGATGAGGTTTCTAACACGTGACGTGAAACTGGAAGAACACAAACATCTCAGGATGAAGAAGAGGAGCCGGACACGTAGAAGATGAAGACGTCAACATGGAAACACGAGGAGATTCAAGATCTTCTGGTGATGAGGGCCGACTCTGATGTGGAGGAGCTGTAAACAACAACACTGATCTTTCCACAGCAGTGTTCATAAGTCATGTCCCACCTCCTGCTGCTCTACAGGCTCCGCCCCTGCTGCTCTACAGGCTCCGCCCCTCGCCTTGATGTTCCCAACATGTTCCTGTTTGAAGGAGTCGGACCAACAACCTGCTGCTGCTTCACAAACACCAACATGTCTGAAAACAGCTTTAGATAAACATCAGTTTTTTGTTCTTTGTTGGTTTCTTCTCATCACGGCCGTGTCCTGGTCAGAGGAACTCATGTGTTTTGTTCCTCTTCTGTGTCGGAGCTCCAGATGAACAGTGAACATGTAAATTAACCTGCAGCTGAAAAGTTTTCAGATGGACGTTGTGGTGATTTTCACTTTGTCTCCCTCTTGTGGACAGAAATGCATCGACATCCTGATCGAGAAGGAGTACCTGGAGCGAGTGGACGGTGAGAAGGACACGTACAGCTACTTGGCCTGAGGCCGCCCGCCTGCCCCCCCACCCGCCCGCCGGCTCTCCTCAGTTTTATTTTTATTTGTTATCTTTTGTTTTTTTATGTCTGAGTAATAAAGTGTGGATCCCTCTGAGCGGCGGACATGTTGTGAGTGTGTCGCCGACCACGTGATCGCCCCGATTGACAACCATCAACGTGAGGGGCGGGTCAGGAGGGCGTGAACTTTCTGCTCTGCCTTCGGGAAACAAGCGCCCCTCCTGTTGAGACCTGGACCCCCCCGTCTACATGCTCGTCCGTAGGACTCGGTCACACTTCCTTGTTGTCATATTGTAAATAACCACAGACTCTAAGAGGAAAACAAACCCTATCCCCTTATTTACATAGCGCAAACGTAATGAATTAGCCTACAGCCAATCAGAGGAGAGCCGCATCCAAAGGTTTCTGCATGCTACTGCCTACCTGCACCACGGTGACCACGAAAAATTTAAAAAGTAAAAATAAGTCGAGTCACTGGGCAGCCGACAGTTCACAGCACGACGCCGCGAGGTCGCCGCCGGTCATGAGTTCTTGGCGGAGGAGGCGGTGAGGTTAGAGCCGCCATGACGCTTCTTCACCTGCGGAGTAGTGTCGGTGTCGGGCTCATGCAGGAGGCCTGTTTCATTACTGAACGGTGGACATTTGTATAGTGTGGTTCATTTTCTAAATGTGTGATAAATAAAAACAAGGAAAGATTTCTCTATACGCTCGACTCCACGACTTTTCCCTCTGAACTGAAACTGATGTTTGTGTTTCTCATTCTGTTCATGTCACGTTTTCATTGGATCCTTCGGCTCTGAATTTATAGAAACTTAACACGACTGAGGATCTCACGTGAGGGATTCTGAGCGCGTTAATAAATGTGTAAATGAACATTGATCGGAATAAAGAACCAATCGTTTACACACAAGATGAAAAGCAATCAGTAATTCACACAATGCAAAATAAAAACCAGAAACTCAGCCATTTATAATATTTTTATCTGCATCATCTTCAACAAGAAGAATCCCTGTAAACATTACAAAAATCAGCACCTGTGTTCGGAGGAAAAAAAGTGGTCCTGGTCTGACGAGAGGAAAAAGAGAAGCTAAAGAGTTCAGAGTCACGACTGGTTTCCTCTTCAGCTCAACGATCAAAAAGAAAACGTGGGAACTTCTGATTTACTGCACATCTGTGAGAAACTCGAAGGTTCAGGAAACGTCACAATGACTAAAAGAATCTCTTCCCGACCTGGAGTCATTTCAGGATGAAGCACCGGTGACAGGTGGTCAAGAGAAGAGCGGCTGGTTCTGCCTCAAGTGGACGTCAGGAGCGAGCACCAGAGGGAGTGTTGGTCGGCACGTCAGTAAAAGATTTATTAACAAGAGGAGAGCTCCGAAAACCAAGAGGATTAAATTCTACTGAGGAGACGTCACAGTATCGTGAGGAACCTCGATCGACAAACATGGAGTGACGAGGCTCAGCAGGACGAGCTCCCAAACTCGACCTCACCAGTTAATCAAGTCTGAATTTCATCTCTTAACATTTACTTTAGAAAATTATCTCCAGTTCCTCAAACTTTAATAACTTCAAGATTTTTAGATTTACATCCATTTTTAATTGAAGCTCCTCAGATTCGTTAAACACGACATTTGAAAGCATCACAAGATTAAACAGAAAAAAAAACATTGAAGTGATGATAAATAGTTTGAAGTTCACAAATATCGACGTGTTCACTTTTAAACTGAGGAACAACCTGAATCCAGACTTTCCCAAAACCAAGCAGATCGAAAACTGCTCCTGAGTTTCATCGAGTGACTTTGAACAAGAAGCTGAAGCAACGTGAAGACGAGGCAGAAACCAGGAGCTGAGGAAGAGTCGAGCACAGCGGAGACAGGAAGTGAGACCTTCTGGAGCAGGAACCAAAGCGTCAGGGGTTTCCTGTTTGTTGACGTTAGCACCTGGAGCAGCAGCTGATGTTCCACAGAGCGGTCATGAAGAAGAACGAGGCACCGACAGAGCGGCGGCTGAAGCTTGAAGTGAAACCAGCTTCACCGACAGTCGAGTGTTTGTTTAAAAAGAAACGTTCAGTTCGTGGGTGATGTCACTTCCAGCTGAGGAGGCAAACACATGATGCCCCCCCCCCCATAGAAAAGGAGGATTTGGTGACAGCAGAAAAAAGAAAAGTGGATATGAAAAGGTATAAAAACAATATTCCCAGATTTCCTGAAGCTTCCTAGCGTTGTTGACGAGTGGTCTGGATTTCCTGAAGTGAGTGTGTCTGTGTGTGTTTGTGTGTAAGGCCGTTGTGTCACTGATCCACAGGAGGGAGGAGTCGGGCTCAGGCGATCTCCAGCTCCCGCTCGATCCCCACGTACTTCAGAGCGTCCGCCTGACTGTACCTGGATCAGATTGTCAGGGTCAGTGAGGAGTGAGTCAGACACACAACGTTCACACAAAAGACACAACAGGTTCGATTCCTGAACTGACCTGTAGTCGAAGAAGAGCTCCTCTCCGGTCTGGATCGCTCGCTTGGCGAAGATCCCGATCCTGTGATCTCCGTTCACCATCATCACTGCAGGGAGCAGACACACAAGTTCACAGACACTCACACACACACACACACACGCTGCTCTGGTCAGCTACACACAGCTACACACTTGCTCACCTTTTGCATAGCAGTTGGGATTCACAGAGTGGTTGGCGAAGCGGATCTTGTTTCCTTTTCTCGTGGCGTCAACAACAAAATCTGAGGAGAAAAAGAAACAACAGCTCACGATCTGTAGTCATTAACTCACTTTGTGTGTTTTCTTCAAATGCTCCCACACAGCTCGCATTGTGTGCGTGTGTGTGTTACCGTTGTTGAGGTTGAAGAGGAAGCTGCACATGTACTTGTCGTAGACCTTTCCTCTGCGGTCGGCCTCGTCCTGAGAGATAATCTGCAAACACAAAGCCCCCCCCGTTTCAGCTCTGTCTTCAGTTGACACATCAATAAAAAAACTGGTTCCTTCTTTATCTGGATGTGATCATTTCCATGGAGGTCGTTGTGTATTCAGAAGCTTTAACCCGTGAACAGCTTCCTGGTGAACCTGGTTCAGTGAGAACTCTCCGGGTCCAGACCCCGGTGCTGCTCGGGGACTCACCTCTCCACAGTACTCTGAGATGAACTCGTTCTTCTGGACCGACTCTTTGATGAAGATCCCCCAACCGGCCACATCTGAGGGGGCGAGCAGCAGGTGCTGAGAGACCGGGGGGGGGGGGTGTGTTAAAGAAACCGTCTGAAGTCAAGTTGTGTTTTGTGTTAACTCCAGATGTCAGTGCCTCACCTTCTTGGCTCCTCTCTGGATGGAGCAGTTCTTGCAGGACACGTTCTTGCTGTCCCAGTGGTCGGCGGCGCCGCAGGTCAGGCAGAGGTCGGGGTCACACTCCCTCACCGCCAGGTAGCAGGGGCACTGCTTGGTGTTGCACTGGGCTTTGCACCGGCAACCCGGGAATCTGTTCTGACCTGCGTCCATCAAGTGACAGAACTAAACGTTTAATATATAATCAACACCCTCGTGACAGAAGCTTTCTAAAGCCCGGCTGGGTTCTTACACTCCGAGCTGCACTGGCAGAACTTCTCACAGAAGTTCTGAGCGGTGACGCAGGGACAGGACGAGTCGCAGGGCTGGCGGGGGTGGTCACACGGCTGGTAGTTGTACACGTGATTGGACGAACCGTCTGAAACAGGAAGGAGGAGACTCGGGTCAACGGGATGTTTTCAGATCACTCAGGGGGAAATAACCAGGTCGGTGTCCGTGACCTCTGACCTTTCTTCAGCTGGATCTTCCTGCAGTGAGTGGCCCACAGTCGGTGCTTCCTCTTCTTCTTCCTCGGGGGCGTGTCCTCGTCTTCGGCTGGAGCCCGAGCGATGATGCTCGACTCCTTGACCCTGAATTCATAGACCTGGGGGGGGGGGGGACACAGTCACGTTAGGCCGAGTCCCTCAGTCGGTGAACGGGTGTTCCACCGGCCCGGCCCGGAGCTCACCTGTCGGCAGGTCTTGGTTCCGACGAGCCGAGCGATGGCGCAGTAGTTGTCGTAGTACGTCCCGATCAGAACCCTGAAGAGAGAAGCTTCAGCTCCGCTCCACTCCACCGCCTCCGCCTCCTCCGTCAGCTTCATCTTCACCGGAGTCTGGCAGCGCGAGTTCCCCTCTGCACACAAAGAACCGGGTCACCACGCAGAACTTCCCCCGGGTGTCAAATCCTGGGTCCGACCCGAGAGGGAGACGGTACCTGAGCTGCTGGTGTTCTCGTCCTTCTTGTCCTCGTCCTCTTTGTCGTCCCTCTCGTCCTCTTTGCTTCCCTCTTGGTCGCTGTCGGTGTCTTTGGTCTCCGAGGACACGGTGGGAGTACTGGGCCGGCTGGTGGGCAGTCGTCCTCGGCGCCGGCCCACCGGGCGCTTGGAGGGAGTCTTGACTCGTTCGGCCACCACGCCCTCCGGGTACTCCCTCACCATCCCGTCCTGGTGATCACAGAACAGGGTCGGTCCAGCAGCTACAACCACCGGTGCGTTCTGGACCAGGAAGCAGACGACTCACCTGCACCAGGAACATGTAGCAGTCGATGCCACAGGGTTTGCTCTCCACCAGGTTCTCCAGGTTCTTGCGTTTGTACGTGTTTGGAGTTGCGTGGAAAGCTGAAGGAGGAGAAATGAAATGATGGGACATTAGAAGAGCTGGTTCCTCGTTCACGATACAAATCCAACATCTGAGCTCCGGACATGTTGACTTCAAAACAACGAGAGTACTGACGGTGGAGGAAGCAGTCGTATTTGAAGCAGCGGCGGCAGAACAGCGTGTGGAACGAGTGAAGACTCTGCTCCCGCTGCACCGAGCGGGCGTGAGGCCCGTCGATGTTCGGGGTGCACTCAGGAGGCAGAGCCCCGGGCAGCTGCTGCTCCGTCAGCTCCTTGTACCTGAGACACACAGAGAAATCAAAGATGATGGACGTCTGTCGTGAGCTGGGACACGTCCTCCTGGGACCAGTCCACCTGGGACCAGTCTCATGGGACCAGTCCACCTGGGACACGTCCTCCTGGGACCAGTCCTCCTGGGACCAGTCCTCCTGGGACACGTGCACAGCCACTCACTTCTCTTTGAGCTCCTCAGTGGAGCCCTTGTCGGGGAACATGGAGGAGATGGCTTCAAAGATCTTGTCCGATGGAAACTTCTTGGAGCTGTCGCTGCTGGTTCGGCCTGGAACGACACACACACACTTTCCATCAGGGTTCACAGACACACACAGACACACACACTCCTGTATGATGAACGGTGTCTCTGGGACTCACTCTCACTGTTCAGGAGCCCTTCCTTGCAGGGGTCTTCTGGGGGGGGCTCCTTGCTGTCACACAGCTCCATCTTCTCGACCTTGAAGTCCGGTTCTTCCTCTTCATCGTCATCCTCGTTGTCGCTGTACTGGGACAGAGCGCCGACCAGTTCCACGAAGATCTCGTCGTTGATGAAGCCGCACTCTGCACCACAACATAAATGTTTCAACGTCTTCAGCCTCAATCCAGTTTCATCTTCTCACCGGCGCTTTGGTCCCCAAGAAAAATAACCACGGTGCCGTTTCCAGTCTAAATATCCACGGAGGTATTAATATAAAAAGATGGAACATCACAAAGAGCCGCCATCATATCATCAGGTGTTCACCCCCCCCCACACTCACCTCTGTCTCCGTGGACTTTGCCGTCATAGTTCTTGATGAGCTCCTCTATGAAGGTCCCGTCCTGGTCCAGGATCTCGTCTCCCATGTACGGGATGTTGTGCAGAACCGTCTCATCCTCCACCTGGTGCAACAAGTGGAAAACAATCAACGCACAATGATCGCTACACAACGAGAACACACACTCTACATGATGGTCTCCACTACAGCTGTAAGTTCATACACACCATGAAGTTCTGCTGCAGCGGGGACCAGGAGTACATGACCGGCACCGAGGCCACGGCGTTGAGCGTCTTCAGGGGGATGACCTGCCGGGGGAACTCGGAGAAGCCGCTGTCCACCGTGCACTTCACAGGACGACAAGAGAAACAGAGACGTTCACAAAACCTTCACCAGACGTTTACCACACATCGTGACGGTGAACCACGGTGATCTGCAGACCTCTCGGGTTCCTCGCAGGGAGCTGACGGACGTCATGATGTGAACCGGCTGGATCCGCCGGGTCCTCCACTCCTGGTTCAGGATGTCCGTTCGCTTCACGATCTTCTGACGATTGGAGCTGAACATGCTCTGGAGGAGAAAACACATTTAATTGACTGGGGCTTCATCTGGAGGCTGGAAATACAAATATGCTCAAAACTAAGTAATCGCCTCTTCTCCATCTTTTCATAAACGACCCACACAAGTCGAGTCACTGGATTTTAATCTGTCGTTTTTTCCCGTTACCTATTTTCCCGGTGTAAGATTTTAAAGTCACTGCAGTTTGGAAACAAATCTCTTATCTCATTAGTATAATTAGACTGTTTCTATCATTTTATACTTTTAAAAGCCAAAGATGAAACTCAAACCTCCTTCCCTAACATCTGCAGTGTGTGTGTGTGTGTGTGTGTGTGTGTGTGTGTGTGTGTGTGTGTTTGTGTTGACGCACCTTGACCTCGTCGGCCCGTCTGAAGCGTTTGAGCTGCCGCAGCCTCATGTACTCAGACTTCACTCTCCTCTTCCAGCAGGCCGGACCTTTCTCCGAGCGCTTCCCTGTGAGCACCATGATGAAGCTGCAGACAGACACAAGGACGTGAACATCTCCACGTCTTCTGAGCCTCTCTGACACATTGGACTTTAACACTGATTCTCATTATACAAAGAGGAAGTGGACTTAACATCTCTGAGCTTCAAAGCCGGGAAATCTAGTTGTACAAAGCGATGGAACATTATCAACATTGACCCTGGTTCAAATTGAGCTGGTGGAGTTTTCCTGACCACTTCAGTGAATCTGCTGTTAACCAGAGGAAGTCGAGCTGGAGATCTACACCTTCTCTCTGCCGCCCGGTGGCTGGCTGCTCCGACTCAAAGCTCACACTTCAAGAGACATGTCCGAAAGCTGCTGGTGAGCCGTCTGTCCCAATGAGACGTGTGGAGGACACATTCTGACAGATGTTTATCTTCAAACCACAGACAGAAGAGATCTCCAGCAGCAGAATCTTCACTTCACTTCAACAACTGGACACTTTAGTAAATGAGCTCATCTGCTCTGTAATAGAAACAGTTCACAGGGTTTTAACTGCTTCTAGTTTCTTCAGCCCTGATCTGGATCTGAGTCCTCAAACACCGAAGGCCCCGGGTCAGAGACCTGAAGTTTGAAAGTTTAAATGACGACATGGAGACAAACCATCAGAACCAGCTGAAGACCAGAAGCTGCAGCTGGATGTTCTCTGCTCCGATCAGCTGATGATAATTAAAGATGTAAATCTGAATCCGTCTGAACTCAGAATCCAGATCTTTCCCGTTCACAACCGTTTCTACTGGTTCAGGTTCAATTTAAGACTCGATTCATCAAGATCGTCTGAACAAAGCTCCATAGAATATGAATTAAACTGTTGATATAATGAAGAAGTCTCTAAGCGTGTTTCTGTGAGACTCTGAGGAAACCTGGTCTGATGCGTGTGGTTCACTGTCAATGACGTGAGGGGTTAATATTTAATAAAACACAAATCATAACGTTTATGTACAGTTAGCTTTTCTAGAACTGACTCTTAATATTTAGGGAATGTTTGGATCTTTTATTAATTAAATAATCCCCATCCGGGTTAATACAGGTGTCTCGTCTTCTTCTGGGATCATTCAGCTACTAACGACTTCTTCATTATTATTATACTTCATGTAATAACTGATGTGAAGTAACACAAACAGGTATTGATTGATTGATACGAGGTATTATTATATTTAGGTACTTGAGTACTTGTACTCAGTTACCATGTAGTGCTGCATCGTGAATGCGTGGGGCCACGATGAGTTAGCTGCTAACAAGTTAGTTTAACTGATTCCAATCACGGACAGCTTGTCACCGGGTTCGAGGGGAAGCGGCTCCCGCGCGAGCCTCGTTGCCACCTTTAAATCCGGTTTCTTTTCCCGGTAACCGCGAGTTAGACAGACCCAGTAGCATGACATCTGTCGGGGACACGAGATCTGACGCTACACCCGGCGAGAAGCTAACAGTTGGTTAGTTGACAAAGATCCGAACGACGGCGACGAAGACCCGAGAACAACCCGGGAAAAAGCCCCGGGATTCCGGACATCGACGGTGACAGCTTCACTCACCCGCACCGGACAACCGGGGCTCATTCAGCGGGGCTGCCGGGGAGCGAAAGGCCGAACACGGGGAAGTCGTCCTTTGTGTCCGGGGTTAGCTGCTACGTTAGCTCCCTGGCTAGTTAGCAGTTAGCACCGGGAGGAGGGAGCGACTCGCGTTGCGCGACGCCGGCTTCACCGCACCCAGAGACGGCTATAGAAGGAGCCGCCGTGCCTCCGCCTCAGGCCCGAGTCCAGCTCTGGTGCTGCCGCGGTCCTGGAGCAGATTCTCGGCTCGGTTCTCCCGGACAGAGACCTCTTCACACGGTTCCGCTGCTTCCGCCTCCGCGCTGCCGAGGTTCAAACCGCTCCGCGTCCGTCACCGCGGCTGCTGCGAGGCGCCAAACCTCCGGGCCAATCAGAGGAGACGACGTTAGCACCGCTCAGTGTCAGTACACGCGATAGGTCGGGGTGCTTGACGGTCATAACCAATGAGAGAGCGAGATTCGGAGGGGTCGTGTCCGGGGACATGTGCACGCGCTCCCTTTGTTCTCTCGTGTCCGCGGAATACAGCTGTGGGAACAGTGACCTCTACCGGCCACTGCACGTTTAACCTGCAGCTGCAAAGACTCAATTCAAGCTACAAAGACTCAGAGTTCATGTTGAAGATAGCGACCTCTACCTGCAACTGCAAAGAATCAAGTAAAGCTGTAAAGACTCAAACTGTTAAGACTCAAAGTTTATGTTGAAGACAGCGACCTCTACCTGCATGTTTAACGTGCAGATTGTTCAGATTGAATATTCATGATAATAAATAAGATCAGTAATTTATTTAATAATCTTATTTGATTACATCAAACGGTTCAGTGCTATGCCTCAGTCAGTCAGCAGGGGGCGACATTTACCTGTTTAATAGTTAGATTAACCAAGAACTAGTTTTAAACCACAGATTGACTCTGAAGCTCATTGCACCAGTTCACTTTATGTTGTAAATAAATGAAGCAGCTGCAGAGTTGTTGTTGTCTGTTTTTATTACATTATCCAATAGATAAAAAAACTTAATAACACAAAAATAAACTTGATAAACAGAAGTTTGCAACGTGCACCTACGAGCTGCTGAGTTTTTGTTTTTAAATAAGTGTTTATCCAAAACTGCAAAAAGGAAAATAAAAAATGAAAAACAGAAGAAGCTGCAGTGGTTTCCTTTAGAAAACAACAACTTTATTATTCTTTAATATCAGGTTGTGTGAGAGCACCGACAGCCTGAGGCCCCGTCTGAAGTCAAACTTTCAAAGTATTTTTTCTTTGCAATTATGTTTTCATTTTTGTTTGTTTATTCTCAAAACTAATAATTCATCAAATGTCCACGATTTGTTTCTTGTTATTGAATTATTAACCCATTTGATCCCGGAGGACTCAGGCGGGTTCGGGTTATCCTGTAGATGCTGAATTACGTCAGTTATGAGATCATGTAGTAAAGATTATTTTGAAGTTCAGTTGTTATCCTGGTCTTTATTTCCGTTGCTCCGCCTTGACTTTGAAAGAGAGCCCGTGCCACTTCCTGTTTGGTGCGTGCTAACGTCCTCCAGCTTGACTCCGGTGGACGCATCGGTCCCCCCGCAGCATCCAGACCTCACACCGACTCCAGAGCGACTCAGGCCGGGACGGAGCGCCGCTGGACCGGGAGGAGGACCGGGGATCCGTGCGAGAGCTCAGGGGGGGGGGACTCCCGCTGCACTTCTGAGGCTGAACCTCGAGATTCAAAGACTCAGAGGAGGATGAATCCTCAGTGCGCCCGATGTGCGAAGATCGTCTACCCGACGGAGAAAGTCAGCTGCCTGGACAAGGTGCGCACACACACACACACACACACACACACACACACACACATAAATATATGTGCACATATATTCACATCTACGCTTTTATACACGCTCACACATATTAACACACACACGCAGGTAGATTCACGATCTGACACGTGTGTCATGTTTTTAAAGGACAATCACACAACTTTAATTAAACTAATTTATAACTTATTCCACAGAGATGAATGAACCTAAGCTTTTATAAGTTTTACTTTGATCAAACTCTTAGTTTTATATTTTGTTTTCTCTTCATTGTTGTCTGGTTGTGTTTATGTTTCTATTCTTGGCTCGAGAGACTGTAACGAAACCTACCCCCCCCCCAGGGATCAATAAAGCATTTCTGATCATCTATCACACGTCACAGTTTTGTGAATCATAGCTGGTGTTTTCCAGGAAAATAAATTCATCATTGATTGATTGATTAATTGATTGGCTGTTTGCTGTATTATGACATTTTAGAATGTTTCCTTTCAATTGCTGCATAAATAATTAAATTTAGGCCGTTAAATAATAATTTAAAGGCACATTGATATCAATTACAAAACCATCGGGACCTTTAACTTTAATCAATCTCTTCATCCATGTGACGCAGCCGTAGAGACTCACATTGTGGATGTAGGTTTACTGTTAATCTACAAAACTAAAAACGTCTTATTTCTTTAAGTAAAATCATCTGAACCACCTGAAGTGTGTCGACTGTCGGCTGAGGACCAATGATTCACGTGTGTTGCATAATGATGATGAATTATTAATTTCTCTTGGTCTCATGCAGTCTCTGTCTGTCCTGTGAGGCCTCAGATGACACAACAGCATGTGGGCGCTGCACACTTCAGAATAAAATACTCTTCATCTCACACATATGTGGCAAATAACTATTCAAATCAAATATCCAGCTTCATCTTTTAATATCACTGGAAAACACAGCCCCTGTCCTGGTGTGAAAGCTGAACACAGCCTCCAGCTTAAAAGAGCTCGAACGGCGTCAGAGGCCGTGAGTTAGAGAGGAGGCGGCTGGCAGAGAAACAGAAGTGTACACAGAGAGAGAGAGAGAGAGAGAGAGAGAGTGTGAAGGCGGGAGAAAGAAAGAAGGAAATAAAGAGAAAGAAAGAAAGAATGCTCTTGTCAGATTTCCCTGCTGTCGCTTACAAAAGCTCGTTTTCAGACGAGACGTCACTTTCTTTTAAAACACAAATCTTCATTTCAAGATGCGTTGGCTTCACTTTTGGGAGCTGTCATGTCGTCCATCTTTATTTACAGTCGACCCGTCACCCCTCAAATCCAATACTGATGTGTATTGTGTGTGTGTGTATTGTGTGTTTGTGTTGTCTCCAGAACTGGCACAAAGGATGTTTCCACTGCGAGGTTTGCAAGATGACTCTGAACATGAAGAACTACAAAGGCTACGACAAGAAACCCTACTGCAACGCGTGAGTCCAGAACCTTCTCTCTCTAGGTGTTTCCAGATGAGCTCAGGAACATGTGGTCCAGGTGAGGGGCGGAGTCTGGGTAGAGGGGCGGAGCCTGTAGAGCAGCAGCAGGAGGCGGGACATGACGTATAAACTCTGCTGTGGACAGATCAGTGTTGTTGTTTACAGCTCGTCCAGTTTCACGTCCTGTGTTAGAAACCTCATCAACACGTCCACTCGCTCTCTGGGAAGCTTCCAGATCTTCTACCAGGAGGCTGCAGGAGAAGAATCTGAACACTCAGTCTGCAGCGTCTCTCTGATCTGCTCACCTCCGTCTTTGCAGCAGAATAATCCAGAATATTTTAATGTGATGTTATTTCCGAGCTGCAGGGAAAGTTCAGTGGAAGCAGCTTTAGTGAAACTCTCTCTCTCTCTCTCTCTCTCTCTCTCTCTCTGCGTGCACACACCCTTCACTGATCTGCATATTCCACTCTGTAATGCAGTCATTCAGAGGATTGTAGTGTATTTACAGAACGTGTGTTGTGTTATGATCTTATGTGTGTATGATCTTTCTCTGAGTGGAGCTGATGTGTTATTATCTGCATCTGTTCTCCGCCCGCCTCATGTCTGTGGGACCTACCCCCCCTTCTGAGGTTTTTATAGCAGCAGTGGTTTTGGTGTTTGGCTGGTTTCAGTGGTTTTGGTTGGGAGCCCAGCCCGGCCCAGTCGTTCTCAGACATCTGATGGATGAAGGAGAAAATATCAGTTTGTACTTAAAGCGTTGGAGTCGTGTCTTTAAAGGAGGGCTGTGGCTTTGACCTTTGACCTTGTTGCTCTTAGTTGCTTGCAAAGTTTGTATAAATCTGCGGTAGACTCAGAGACACAGTGGGTTGTGTGTTTCAGCCTCTCGACTCACAACCTGGTGTCGCTGGTTCATTCCTCGTCTTTAACAAACAGAGAAACGTAGAAGGGAAATAAATACTTGAGGGGAATCGAGGGATTGTTTCTTATTTCTGAATCATAGGCAGCAGTGAAGAGAACAAAAACACAAGTTGTCCACCTGAGACACACACACACACACACAGATACACACACATACAGATACACAAGCTCACAGTGGGCTTAATTGCAGAGTGGTTTACGTGACCTTTGACCCCTGTCAGGTTTGAAGGGTGTTTCCTCTCAGCATGTGGAACACACCACCTTTGTTTGGTTAGTGGGGGTCACTACCCGCCTGTTGGGTCTCAGCGTTTGAGATCATCCACGTGTTTTAGAAAGTTTTCAGACCATTTCCTGAAGCTTTTCATCGGGTCTGAGTTCTGTCACACTTCCATGAACCTCCTCTCCAACATGTCACTGACGTATTATCGATTATTCTGCTGCACAGAAGGTTGGAATAAGTATTCAAAATGATTGTTCAGCCCTTATTGAGAATGCCCTTTCACATTCTGATGCTGTGTGAATTCTGAGGCTAAACAAAGGGCCTTCTGCACGCGAGGACAAACGTCTGAGTCTCTGGACCTGTTCTGGATCTTCTCCTGCAGCCTCCTGGTAGAAGGTCTGAAGCTTCCCAGAGAGCCAGTGGACGTGTTGATGAGGTTTCTAACACGTGATGGTGGACGTGAAACAGGAAGAACATCTCAGGATGAAGAAGAGGAGCCGGACACGTAGAAGACGAAGACGTCAACTTGGAAACACGAGGAGATTCAACACACCTGTTGCTGTGTGTTCTTCATATGTGAAAGCAAAACTCCTGAAAATGTCTAGATGCACTTTTCGAGTCTCCTCGCTGCCTCACCATCTGGAGCTCATGGTGTCGGGTCCGTTTGCCCTCAGGTTCTGAATGGAACAGCAGGACATCCAGAACCTGACACGACTGCTCTAAAGTCACACTGGGAACGGTTTGACTTTATATTTAAATCTGAAGTTTGATGTTTGGCTCTTCAGGATCAGAAAAGACATGAAATATGATTCAGTGTATATATATAATAATACCTACTTCAGTTTGTTACCCTCAGGCTTGATTTGAAACTTAACCCTGAATGTTTCAGTTCAGAAGGAATTTGAAAGGTCCCGTGCTTCTTAAAGTCATATCTGCTGCTCTGTGGGGGGGGGGGGGGGGGGCGGCACAGGATTAAAGAGGCACATGAGCACTAAGGCAGTGGAGCACAAGACGCTTGTTGACTTTATTAACCTTTATGAACACAACCAGGGAAAGAGTTAAAAAAGGTACAAACCTGTGGTGACGTGAAGCTCAGTGTCTCATCACACAGGACAGAGCGTTTTGTTAAGGCAGAGACACACAAAGACACACACAGAGACACACACACTCACAGGTATAGAGTCGTATGGCAGCTCATGAGCTGTAATCTGAAGTGTGTGACTGCCCTCTGAGTCCTTTGACATTGGAGCTGTGTGAGAGAACTCATCTCATGTTGTGTTTAAGATGAAATTGATTAATTTTCCTGTTTGTGAGTTTGGCTCCAACACAATTTGTGTTGTGCTGCGTGGTGTCAGACAGTCAACACGTCCCGAGCTGAGGACGTGATTGGTCCAATGGATGATCAGCAGCGTGACCTGGAGGGCCTGCACATGGGGGGGGGGGGGGGGGGGGGGTAGCCTTGATGAGCAGTTGGATCAAATCAGAGCTTCATGGGCTTCGGGTCAGGGAAATCAAAACCCATGAATTACTCTTTGAGAAATATTTGACATTATTGTAAAATGTCCTGTCGCACATTAATAATGATGAGTAAGTTACAAGTTGAAGAACAAATCACAAGATGAAAGAAAAATACTTTAAAATCCCTAATTTCATATATGTGTGAATGCAAAATAACGACTGAACTAAAGAAGCTGCAGCTCCGACACACGGGGTCGAGTTGGACGAGAGGTGTTTGTGAAGAGACGCTTTATAGAAATAATCAAGTCTGCTCCTAAGAAGATACACAGACATAAAGAGGTGATTCCGTCTGTGAGTGAATGGACACGTTGAGGTTTACATGTCATGTGCACGTTAGCAGCCGCTCAGCTCGCTGTGATAGAGACTCGTTATGTAACGCTGCTGCCCACATAACCCAGATTACTCCAGTCTTTGTGCTCCAGCAGGGGGGGGGGGGGTCTTCATTGCTTCACAGAGGTAGAAGCAGGATGGGAAACAGATCCTGTACCAGCTGTAGGATCTGAGTGGATCATCAGAACACAAGATGAACACATCTTTAGTTTTTGATCGAGTAGTCAAAGGTTCCACGGATCAGGACACAAAGACGAGGAGGACAGAAGTCAGCTCCTTCTCACGATGTGCACCACTAATCACCAGGAGGAGGTTAAACTGTGGTGATAGTTAGTGATCGCTTTGTGATAGTGAAACTCACTGTGCCTGAGTTTGTGTCTGGTCTGTGCCTCTTTGTATTTGATGGTTGTCAGTGCACCCGTCTGTCCGTCCGTCTGAGACCAGGACTCCTTAATTTCTCTACATTTGGTACAAAGCTTCCTGTCAGTGGTCAGTTTCCCAAACCTTTGGGGACCCTCATTATCCCCGAAGCCGTCCCCTTCAGGGACACGTCTAAATCCTCTTGATCCAGATTTACATTCGGAGTGATCCGATGGTCCAAAGATGATTTATCTCACAAACCTCAATCTGTTCAGTAGTTTGTCCATAATCCAACCAACCAGGTTCAGAACCAACCAGCCAACCAGGGTCAGAACCAACCAGCCACCCAGGTTCAGAACCAACCAGCCAACCAGGGTCAGAACCAACCAGCCAACCAGGGTCAGAACCAACCAGCCAACCAGGTTCAGAACCAACCAGCCAACCAGGGTCAGAACCAACCAACCAACCAGGATGAAAACAAACCAACCAACCAATCAGGGTCAGAACCAACCAGGATGAAAACAAACCAACCAACCACCCAGGGTCAGAACCAACCAACCAAATAACCAGGGTCAGAACCAACCAGCCAACCAGGGTCAGAACCAACCAGCCAACCAGGGTCAGAACCAACCAACCAAATAACCAGGGTCAGAACCAACCAGCCAACCAGGATGAAAACAAACCAACCAACCAATCAGGGTCAGAACCAACCAACCAAATAACCAGGGTCAGAACCAACCAACCAACCAGGTTCAGAACCAACCAGCCAACCAGGGTCAGAACCAACCAACCAACCAGGATGAAAACAAACCAACCAACCAATCAGGGTCAGAACCAACCAACCACCCAGGGTCAGAACCAACCAACCAAATAACCAGGGTCAGAACCAACCAACCAACCAACCAGGGTCAGAACCAACCAGCCAACCAGGGTCAGAACCAACCAGCCAACCAACCAGGGTCAGAACCAACCAGCCAACCAGGGTCAGAACCAACCAGCCAACCAGGTTCAGAACCAACCAACCAACCAGGGTCAGAACCAACCAACCACCCAGGGTCAGAACCAACCAACCAAATAACCAGGGTCAGAACCAACCAACCAATCAGGTTCAGAACCAACCAACCAACCAGGGTCAGAACCAACCAGCCAACCAGGTTCAGAACCAACCAGCCAACCAGGGTCAGAACCAACCAACCAACCAATCAGGGTCAGAACCAACCAGCCAATCAGGATGAAAACCAACCAACCAACCAACCAGGGTCAGAACCAGCCAACCAGGGTCAGAACCAACCAACCAACCAGGATGAAAACAAACCAACAAACCAATCAGGGTCAGAACCAACCAGGATGAAAACAAACCAACCAACCAATCAGGGTCAGAACCAACCAGCCAACCAGGGTCAGAACCAACCAACCAACCAGGATGAAAACAAACCAACCAACCAACCAGGGTCAGAACCAACCAACCAATCAGGATGAAAACAAAACCAACCAACCAGGGTCAGAACCAACCAACCAATCAGGATGAAAACAAAACCAACCAACCAACCAGGGTCAGAACCAGCCAATCAGGATGAAAACAAACCAACCAAATAACCAGGGTCAGAGCCAACCAGCCAATCAGGAGCTGATTGAACAAACGAGCTGAAACGGACCGAACCAGCAGCCGTTTTCTAAATTCACACAAGTAGAGTTTCCAATTACAACATTTTAAAGAACCCCTCAGATTTTTAAGCCTGAGAACTTGCTGCTGTAACACGATGAAACAAATCTCTTCCTCCAGGGAAGAGACAGAAGAGAGGAGAGCGTCTGACTGTGAGAAACAAAGATGGTGAGTGTGCGGGGGGGCTGAGAGAGGAAGCTGCAGAACGAGACGACGGTAAACTTACGTAACTCTCTGTCTAATCGTTCACGGTGGGAGCTCTGTGAAAGGACAGGGACAGGATGGAGAAGGAACCAGGCTGATACTGAGGTTAATACAGAATGTGGAGGGTTGAGAAGCAGAGGGAGACGGGGGGGGGGGGGGGGGGGGGGACGTTGGCTGGAGAAGCGTCTCTATTGAAGGCCGACAGAGCTTCACGCATGAACGAGTGAAGAGAAAGATGAAGCCTGGTGAAGAGAGAGGTCACTGGAGACAGAGTGGTGTGTCTCTATAAACAGCTCAGTGCTCTCTCTCCTTCTCTTTTCTGTTCTCACCCAACTTCTCCTCCTCTATCTCCTCTCTCTGCTTCCATGTTTCTCCTCCTCTCTCTCCTCTCTGTTGGTATGATGGAGTTGAACTGTTCAGGCCATTGTGAGGACGCCACCGTCTCGTGTCCTTTACCTCAATAAAGACGTCCCCCTCGGTGAACTCCTGTATAAAACGAACCTGAGACTAATAATCGCAGAGACGATGGTTCTAGTGACAATGTGTGACTCAAAGCAACAAGTGTCTTCTCTCAGTTAATGATCTCTGTCTTGTTTTGGTTCCTCCTCCTTTGACAAGACCAGATGTCCACTTCCAGTGATGACGAGGCAGTGGTTTCATTTCCAAACCAGTGAATGAATGAATTACCCAGTTGTTTCTTGGTCCTGTCGTGTGATGGGACCTGGGTCAGGACTGTGCAGCCACAGTGCTCAAGGTTCACATGCACACCTCAGGAACACCTAGAACAGGTTGTGTTGTTGCTGTCAAGTAGAAGTAGAACACAAATCTCCACCAAGGACCAAGAGTCTCCCATGAAACCATTTGACCAAGTTCTTTCTTGTCCCATCCTCAAACCTCCCGTCCGGTAAGGTTCATGGGAATCTGGTCAGTAGATTCTTTATAAACCAAACAACCACCCGAGATGAAATCCAGGAATCTGGCAGGAGAAGCTGACTTGTGTTCTCACACTCTCCTGTGTATTACCCAGAGTTCAGTGCAGGTCAGAAAGCAGCTGATCACACTTCTGAACCAGGTGTTGTTGCATTTTATTCATCAACAAATACACAATACTGCAGAGCTGCTGTGACAGCAGGCTGCAGGCTGGAGGAGCCAAGTTTCTCCTGAGCCCACACTGAGATTTCCATCAACACCTAACCAGGAGGATGGAGAGCGGCCAGACTGACCAGCAAAACACACACACACACACACACATACACACACACAAACACACACAAACACACACAAACACACGCAAACACACACACGTGTCTTCCTGTCCGTGTGACGCTTGTGTCCTCGGTGACAGTGAAGACAACTGAGGGCGTTGTTGTCCTCGGCTCGTCCCTCGTTGTGTAGCTGCAGTGATGACGGCTTCCTGCTCGACTTGTGTCTCACACAAAGTTCATGACGTTGCTTCAACACAACAATCACTCAGAAAGTCGTTTATTTCTCAGTTTGACTTTGATTCATCATATCTGTCATTTAAGATTATACAGGAACCCTGGTATACTCTGATCAAGAATCAAGAATCAACTGAAACTCAGGCACACACAGACACACACACACATACACACACAAAAACACACACAAACACACGGCAGAGTTTGTGGGTCTGAATGCCACAACAACATTACGGACAATGGCAAATCTAAATCTGTATCCAACATACCCACTGAGCTGCATCACACACACACACACACACACACACACACACATAGGTATTGTAATCTTGTGTAACTAACTGAAAGGCAGGATGTGTCAAAGGTATTATTGGAAACGCTTTAAGGGCCACTTTGTGTGTGTATGGCTCTGTGTGTGTGTGTGTGTGTGTGTGTGTGTGTGTGTGTGTGTGTGTGTGTGTGTGTGTGTGTGTGTGTGTGTGTGTGTGTGTGTGTGTGTGTGTGTGTGTGTGTGTGTGTGTGTGTGTGTGTGTGTGTGTGTGTGTGTGTGTGTGTGTGTGTGTCTTCCTGTTATTTTGGCTGAGGTTAAACAAGGGAGGTATGAAACACTTTGTTAAGCAGTGTGTGTAATTCGTTTTTAATCCTGGGAAGTGGGTTTCTGTGCGTGTGTGTGTGTGTGTGTCTGTGCGTGGTTGTGTTTATGTAGACACTCAGTATTTGTAAGTCAGGTCTCCGTCCTCCTTCTCTCTGACTCAGCTCTTTGCACTTGAAGGTTTGAAGGTGTCTCATCAGAAACCAGAGAGACTCAGAGCTCAGCCTGGGAACCAGTGGGGTCAAGTGTGAGGTCATGTGTGATGTCATCAGGTCACTTCGCCTCGGGCTGGTGACAGTTGCATTCTGGGAAGAGCAGGGTGAAGCGTTATTTGAATCTCGACCCTCGGATGTCAGGACGTCTCAGTGTCCTCGAGCTGCTGGTTCCTCTTCCTCCACCTTTATGGAAGTGAAGTGATGAAGACGTTGGTGCCGACTCATCTTCGTCCCCACATGTGAACTCAGTCCACTTGTCTCTTCAGCTTTGTCCTCGGCCAATAGAAATCCAGATCTAGTAAAGAAGCAGCGGACAGGCCAGTTTGTCTCCTGATGTCAAGTGGCTCCACACAAACTGGGTTATTGTCCCGAGCTGCTTGTCGAGCCAGCACAGAGTTACCTTGGCTAGCTGTGTGTGTGTGTGTGTTTGTGTGTTTGTGTGTTTGTCTGTGTGTGTGTGTAACATCACACAGAGCCGGTCTTTGTCTCAAAGGATCGGGTTTCACCAAGCGAACAAAGCATCTACGGTTGCCTGTAGTGACGGGAGCAGGTGAAGGGAAACTAGACCGAAAATAGTTTATGCTGTTTGTGTGTCTGTGTGTCTGTGTGTGTGTGTGTGTGTGTGTGCAATACTAAACTAAGGAGAGCTGAACTGAAACAAGAGGCAGTTGCTTGAAGACAAAATACCAGAAGCGCCTCAGTCTTATCATCTTGTGGCTTCACGACACTAAACAAAGGGACAACATACTGTTTAGGTTCAGACTCATTTATAGATTTACTGTAGAGTGAAACCTTCTAAACTGAGCTTCGGTGGAAACTGGGAAAGATGCTGGAGAGAAAGGGTCGTGTTCATCGCTGCTGAGTTTGAAGAGACACAAATTCACCTGCTGATTTTTGGTAGGAGTTGAACCTGCGTGGGAACTGATGCAGGATCAGAGCTTCCCTTTAAATACTGTCTACACGAGTGGAGAGAGAGAGAGAGAGAGAGAGGGAGAGAGAGGGAGTGGGAGGGAGAGAGATGCAGTGTGTGTGGGAGAGGAGCAAGAGTGAGAGAATGAGAGTGGGAGGAAGAAAGAAGGGAAGTGGGAGGATGAGGAGAGTGAAGGACAATTCAGTGGAGTGGTCAAAGTGTGCAGCTGAACATGATGACACACACACACACACACACACACTCACACACACACACACAGACACTCCCAGAATGGATATTTAAAAAAAAAGAAAAACTTGCTAATGCAAATTTGAAGCTTGAATTAAAAATATCAGAAATAAAATATCATGAACAATAGTTTGATGTCAAAACGTGGCATCGAACCGAACCCACTGACTTGTTGTTTGAGGCCTGATCTGCTCGGGCTGAGGAAACGCTGACCTAGGAGCAGTTACTTCATCAGTAGATGAGGCGAGGGGGGGGGGGGGTCAGGGTGACTCAGTGGATGGTCCTGACCTTCAGGGACTAATTGTGCATCAAATATAATCAAGAGGTTCCAGACCACACTCTGTGAACTGGGCAGGGGGGGTCGAGGTCCACACGGTGGATCGGGACTCTGACGTGTTTCCTGAAGAAGAATCAAACCCTGGTTCAAACAGAATCCTGTTAGAGGCTCTGGAGGTGGAGCAGGTTCCTGCCCCCCCCCCACGTCATGACGTCCTCTCTCGGTTCAAGCAGCAGCTCCATTGTCTCACAAACAAAAGCTTTGAATCCGCTCTCCCTGGTTCTCTTTCTAAAAACCCTGAACCATGGTATGTTTGAAGGTCATCATCACGAGCTCAGAAGGTCAAGTGAGGTTATTACAGCAGGGCGGGGCTCTGACATGTTGTAGTTTCCTCAATGGATCATTGTCTCTGCTGACGCCATCGACCTGGTGGGTCTCACTGAGACTAACATGCTTCAGTCTGCAGCTTGTTATTGTTGTTGTTGTTGTTGTTGTTGTTGTTGTTCCAGTGGACCGAACGTTTCTCTTAAAACTCACAGAAGATCGACGAGTCCGGAGGTTATGTGTGTAACCCTGATCTTCCTCTTTTCAGACATTACCCCAAGACCTCGTTCACCATCGTGGCCGACACACCGGAGAACCTGAGACTGAGACACCAGAGTGAGCTGCAGAGCCAGGTCAGGGCACGCACAGACACACACACACACACACACACACACACACACACACACACACACACATACACACACACACATGCATATGTCCTCATGCTGTGTGTGTGTCCTCAGTACAAAAGGACAGATGTCCACTCAGCAGTGTGCGGTAGGGAGCGTGCTGTGTGTCATTTGCTGTTTGTGTTTGTTTGTGTGTCGTCCTCATAAACCTCCATTTATTTCAGTTGAATATTATATTTTGTTATATTATTAGATTTACTCGTCCGTCTCTTCTGTCTCTCTGATTCTCCGTTATGCTTTGAGCAACATGATTTAATTTCATGTCATTGATTTCTTTAATGTTTTTCTTTGCGTTTATGAACTGATTATATTTGATTTCATATCATTGTGAATGTAAATTGTAAAGGGACTGAATCTGCTCCGGTTAAAAAAAACCAAGGGCAGAAATTAGAGTTTTAGAATTCGTCAGTTGTTAAATGTGTGACCAGTCTGTGGAGGAAGCTTTTCATTAGTGTGTAAGAGGAGAAGAAATCAGATTTTTATAGATTAAATTACAGCCCCCCCCCCCCCCCCCCCCTGACCATAAACACTTGTACAAGCATCCCCTGATGTACATCACAGCCCTTTTAGATCTCCTCCAATAAATCCACCAATACAAGTTGTGACTCCAGTGTGTGTGTGTGTGTGTGTGTGTGTGTGTGTCTGTGTGCGTGTGTTTGTGTGTGTGTGGTTTAGCTCATTAGCTGGTCATATTAGCTCTGCAGGCAGTTTACGGCTGATGAATGGGGATTTAATCAGCTTAGTAGTGAGAATGGGGACAGTCACAGTGAAAGCAGAGTACCAGAACACACACACACACAAACACACACACACTGTCTGAATCACATTTCTTCAGTTTACACTCTTATGTAACTCTGTGCTGAGGAAGACTGGGCAGTGACCAGCAACACCAGCAGGACCAGTTCGTGGCTCAATGAGCTGAAGTGACAGTCAGATGTCTGTTAACGTGTCTGTGATCATCAAATCTGAGTCTAATGCATCTACAAGCAGTCAGTATGATTCAGGGACTCTCTTCTGGTTATTAATGGGACCTGAAGAGGATTTCAACGAGATAATAAGTGTTTGTGAAAAACTAATAACTGACCCAGGTGTTCCTCTGCTGTCTCCTGCAGGTGAAGTATAAGAAGGACTTTGAGGAGAGTAAAGGTCGAGGGTTCAGCATCGTGTCCGACACTCCAGAGATGCAAAGACTCAGAAGGACTCAGGAGCAGATCAGTAATGTATGTGTACATACACACACACACACGCACACACACACATTGTCCTGGTGTTGAGTGTGAGAGTGAGTGAATGTGATGTGAAGGATTTACGTGTGTTGTATGAGAAGGGGTGCAGTTAGTTGGTGAGCAAAGTCACACACACACACACACACACACACACACACACACGCACACACACACACACACACACACACACACACACGCACACACCATGGAGCCCTCCAGTGTTGCAGACTCCAGACGTTGAAGTGGAGCTTCGTCTTCAACCGTCAGTGTAAGTGTGAGTTTTTGTTTAATTGATCTAACGTCACGTTTGAAAAGCAGCAGAATCATATTTTAATATTGAACCATCAGAGTTTCAGACGGAGGATGAAGGACACCGGGGGTCACGTGAGCGATGATGATGAAGGTCGCCTGAGGTCAAGCAGATGATGAAGATACGGACGGGAAGGGAGCTGAGGTGAGAGAAGGTCAGGTTCTCATCTCAGATCAAATGTGAGTTAGTAATGATCTGTGGTTCTGACATGTTCCTGTGTGTGTGTACAGAAGCTCCTCCCACGTGCATCCTGATGACCCGGTGACCCGGTGACCCGGTGACCCTTGGCGGACGACAGTGAAGGTAGCGTGATCACAGTGTGTAAAGAAACTTGTCTGTAAAACAATGAGAAACACACAAAACCTCTCCTCTCCTCTTCTACATGTTTTTCTTTCTCTCTTGTGTTTACTCTCGTTCTTCTCCCCCCCCTCCTCCCCCCTCTGTTTACCTGACCGAGTGATCACATCATTCCGCTGCGTTAATACACCACCGACTCTCTCTCCTCATTTGCCCGCTGGAAATAGCACATGCACACACACACATGCATGCGCACACACACACACATGCACGCGCACACACACACACACACACACACACACATACACACACACTCTGCCTCTCTACCAAATGGTGTGACATTCAACAGCCCACACAGTTTTATTTGATTACTCAGCTCGTTTCGAGGCGGACCTGGTGGTGAAAGTGGAGGAGGGGGGGGGGGGGAGTCCTGGTGGATATGATGTCTCCTGTGGTCACCGGTGGTACTGCAGGTCACAGAATACGAGAGGCAGCTAAATAGTCTCAAGTGTCTCATGTTTCTGTTTGGTTGTAGTTGGTTAATTCATGAATTTAATTAATTAATTATTGAATTGGCATCTTGACCCCCCAGCCCCACTCCATGACCTCTACTCAGCAGACTACAGATGTGTAACTGGGCAGCGTTCATATCTGAGATATTTAAGATCAGTATTTCTGGACAAATATCAGAAACTAATTAATCTTAAAAACAAAACCCTTTGACACTGATCAGCAGAAAAAAGTAAGTCAGAGTTTCATTAAAATCACCGGATCTTCTGCAGCTTTTTGTGAAAAACATCATATTTAACGATTTGTTTTGTAAGTATGAGATTTTTTCTGATTATCAGGATCTGAGTTTAGTGAAGTCTGAGTAGAATGTACGAGTCTGAAAGCCTGAAGAGAAGTTATCAGTTATCAGGACGAGTTTCTCTCCCAGGAAAAGTTTTGTGTTCAGCTCCTGAGAACTACTCTACTAGAACTGAAGAAGATAGAGAAGGAGAGAGAGAGAGAGAGAGAGAGAAGGAAAGAGAGGAGGTAGATGTTCCCGTGCTTTCTCTTTAATTGGTGGAGCTGGTCCTAAGCTCCTCCCTCAACCATCCCCTCATCCTGACTCCCCCCACATCTGATGTGTTGCATTCTGCTGTGAAACACAATGTTTATCTGACTATGACACAAACGTGTTTCAAACACTTCCCGAACCCATTTCAAAGTAAAAGCACTCCAGCGTTTCACTTTCTGAATCCATTAATTTGTTCCATTGTGTGTGTGTGTGTGTGTGTGTGTGTGTGTGTGTGTGTGTGTGTGTGTGTGTGTGTGTGTGTGTGTGTGTGTGTGTGTGTGTGTGTGTGTGTGTGTGTGTGTGTGTGTGTGTGTGTGTGTGTGTGTGTGTGTGTGTGTGTGTGTGTGTGTGCGCACATTCCTTCCAGAGCACAACACTCTGAAGTCACCTTCATCTCCTCATTCTATACACAATTAGACACACACAGAGACAACAATGACACACACACACACACACACAGTCTCACACACACACACACTGGCTCTGAGTGCTGATAAGGTCTTGAGTAGAGGGCTAAATGTGGAAGTTCAAAGTGATAAGACGTCCTCAACCACCCGTCATGCAGAAGACATCGAACCCTCGAGCAGGACGTTCAGTCGCTCCCAGGTTTATATTTCACATTATTTTAAACTAGAACACGAAACACTGACGGAGAATCTGAGCACGACTCAACGACACTGAGGCAGAACGGGTGACCACAACGCCAGAGAACCTGAGAGGAAACCAAGAGAGAATCCACACGTCAGAGACGGCAAAATTAAAGTAGCCACGTCGTTGAGAAGCTTTGAGTGAGAAGTTGTTCAGTGAGGAGCTGAGCAGGAGACCAGGACCCGGCAGACGACCACAGGTGGAACACGGTGAGTTCAGGACCGACACAGAGACTCTGAGAAGCTGCCTTGGTTCTAGAATCAGCTTCAGAGGAAGGTTGTCAGCCGATAGAGGGATCTCCACTTTAGAGGATCTGAATATTGAGAAATGTGAGGAGGTGACGGGTGTGACCTTGACTCCAGGAGATCACGTGGTGGCCGTGACCTAGAGGAAGCCATTAGCAGGCTGGTAGACGTGGAGTGGATGGGGGGGGGGGGATTCAGACCTGATTCTGACTTGAGTTTCAGATCCTCAGACTTCAGGTTCAGATCATGATTGTGAGACGTCTGGTTTGATTCTGTCTCGTTGCTGGAAACACTCACACGCAGATATTCACACGTTTTTTAAACTGAGGTAAAAAAGGACTTTGACTCTTTTCCCACTGATGGAGTTTGTGTTTCAGTTTTTTTCTGGTGCGTCACGTTCGATGCCGCTCACTCTCCTCACGGTGGAATGAGCTGGTGCACCAGGGTGACGTCGTGAGGAAGGATCACCATTGGTCGAGCAGCCAAGTTTTGGGAGGTACCCTATTGGCTGTTGCTCTGTCAAACTGAAGCAGGGGGTGGAGCATGACACCTGTGAAATGAACCTATTGGATGGCACGGGCTGTCAATCACATTTCATCAATTTCCAGATTTCAATTGGGGACAAATGTACTTTCCATAGAAAAGGTCACCAGTATTTTACCTGCGAGGTCGAACCCGTGCACAAACCGTTTCCTGTCACACACTAGAACTCTCTGATGTTATTTATCTGCAATTAAACTTGTTCACAAATCTGTGTTTGGCTAAATTCATTCAATATAATTAATATTTCTTCAACTTTTCTGTAATGACTTCTGTTGTTGTTTTTCTTGTCCTTTGTCCTCAGAAGTGAGTGTCATGGAGGAAGAGGAGGCTCCTGCTGCTCGGCTGTTGGACGGAGAAGATGAAACCGTGACGACAGTGAGAGGAGAGAAAGAAAAGTCTTTCCAGGAGACGGTGATGACCGTGGTCACGGGGAAGAGGGAGGAAGAGGAGGAGGCTGAAACTGACAGAATATCAGAGGAAGAGGAGGAGGAAAATGAAGCAGAGGCGGAGGAAGGAGAGGAAGTGAAGGAAGAGGAGAGTAAAGGAGAAAAGCTTCTGGGGCCTTGGGAGTCAGAGGTAAGAACCTCTCATGAAACTCAACGTGAAAAACTCTTTGACAACAAACTTCACGAAGTCTAATCATGGAATCAAATCATGAATTCAGCAAACGCAGACGTTCAGATCATGATAAATGTTTTCAGGGTGGAATATAAATCCTCTCTGTAAAGAAGCAGCTAATTAATTTGTTATCTTTTGGATTCGATTCAAAGATCTCATCTTTCTGAATTCATCTCATTCCAGAGCTTCTCCTGTTTAATGAAGGAAATGTTTCCTCATCGTTTTTCTTTATCTTCACACCTTCGTCTTTTCAAAGTTAAAGTTAAATCCTCTCTCCCCTGAAGTTCTGTCCACTGTTCAAAGTCTTCGAGCGCTGGGTTCTGATGAAGCAGATTTAGATCCTCCTCAGTGGGTGTGGCAGAGAGGTTTGTTCTGGTGTAAAGGACTGAACAGTCACTCGTTAGGGTTTCAGATATCTATCAGAGCCTCATCGATATAATAATAATAAACCATTCGATGGAGAAATGCAGCTCAAGGTGCTTTACATGTGTTTATTCTGTAAAATAAAAGTTTTCACATCAACCATAAACACAGAACTCTGAAAGGATCATGATGTTTTCAGGCTCCAACATCTGTAATCATCTCAAAATGTAATCCTGGTCAAACTCTGGTGTGTTTCCAGGCCTGTGATGTGAAGCCTCCGCTGCCGGACCCAGCTTTCAACAGAAGGTGCAGTTTCCTCTCCAGTGACGTAAGTTCCTCCAGCGTCCGTTCAGTTCTCTGTTGTAACGTGGTTCTGCTCGTGGTGTTCAGAGACGACAGCAGCTCTGAGGTCAGATCTGAAACATTCAGCTGAGTGTTGTTAGTTTACCTGAGCTGTTGATCTGGTGCCACATAGGAAGTCTGAGTTATTACATCCGTCCTGAACCAAGGGCGTCTCGACAGCTTCACTCACAACCTCCAGGTGCAACTTGATGAAAATTCAGAGTCATTTGGACTTAAAGGTATAGTTCACTCAAAAATGTAAATTCACTCGCTCTCTACTCACCACTGTGCCGATGGAGGCATTGCCATTGGAAACCATCCCTCTGAAGATGAAGCCATATTATTCAGCACAGAAGGAAAATGGATTCAGAGGAAAGAAACGCTTCTGAATTCCTCAGCAGCCGTGGGAAGTGAATCGGTGAATGAAGGTGAAAGTTGTTGTGGGACGTGGGCGGCTGAGATATGGATTCCCTGGCGTGAGTCCGGTTTGGCAGCTCGGCCGCTCAGCAGCAGAATGACTCACCAGCTCCAATGGAGTCAGGCCGCTCGGTGAAACCATCTCCACTTCACTCCTCATGTCTGAAACCTGCCGTCACACAGAGGCCATCGATCCTCACACACAGGAAGTGACATCTAAAACCACGAATCAGTGGTTTCACAAGAGGAGACAGATCAAGAAAGGATTTTGTCTTTTGTTGCTTCTCTGTTAGAAATATACAAAACCTCTGTTGTGTCTCCTGGTCCCTGCAGGTGAAGTATAAAGAAGACTTTGAGAAGATGAAGGGTCAGAGTCTGTTTGTTCCTGAAGCTGAACTCATCCACTCCAAGAACATCAGCGCGGTGATATCTGAGGTCTGAGCTCAACACACTGTCACACGTCTGAGTCACACAATACAACAACCTTAAAGGCTCAGTGTGTAGAATGTAGTGACATCTAGTGGTGGAGTGTCATGTTGCAGCTGAACACTAATCTTTTCCACTCGTCACTCACTCTCTGTCTTGATCATGTCACGTCTGTTTCAGTCGAAGTACAAGGAGGACGGGAGGAAGGAGGCGTCGGTGTCTCTGTACTCCGTCCTGCCGGAGACGCCGGAGACACAACACGCCAGAGAAGCGTCCGAGCTGCAGAGTGAGGTAGGTCACGTGACCTGCATCCTCAAACAAGACCCAGCTGATATACATACATGTGTTATTATAGTATTTATTGAATCACGGTTTGTTTTCCAGATTAAATACAAAGGCAACGTGAAGACAGAGAACTCCTCGTCTCTCTTTTCTCTTCTGCCTGAAACCACAGAGACTCAGTTTGTCAAGGAGCTGACGGAGATGCTGAGCGAGGTCAGACTGGATCTGTGTTCGCTCTGTTCGTGTTCATATGAATGTCTGCTGCTTGTGCCCGACACTTCTTCTCATCAGTGTTCTCAGCCTGAAGGAAACAGATCCACTGTTTTCTAGTGCAGGCTGAAATTGTAATATCCGTGGGCGTCTCAGTGAAACTCTCCCTGCTCCTCAGAACAAGTACAAGGAGGAAGGAAAGAAGGAGATGAGCAGCAGTTTGTACTCTCAGCTCCCTGAAACCGCCGAGATGCAGCTGGCCAAGACCGTGCACGAGTTTCAGAGCGAGGTATGCTCATCTCATGATCACCATCTTAATCTGAAAGAATCTTTGTCTTTTAACAACTTTAAACTCTGAAATTAAGAGTTCCCTCAGAATATGACCCCACCACCAACCTCATCTCCCTAGAAGTGTCCTCATGGACACCAGTGTCTCGTTGAGATGTGTGGAACTGAAAGAGACAGTCTCTGGATCTCATGTGATCTTGTTCCTCTTCAGAAAAAATACAAAGAAGACGGAAAGAGAAAAGCCTCCATCTCTCTCTACTCTCAGCTTCCTGACACTCCGGAGATTCAGCACGCACTGGAGGTGTCGCAGCTGCAGAGCGAGGTTCAGTGTAACACACACACACACACACACACACACACACACACACACACACTTTAAAAGTTGATGAAATTCACCCTCTCACATGATAGGTATCCTAAGATTATGACTTTTCCATCTTTATATTTCCACTATCTGATGTTTTTCCCTTCAAGTGGATCCTGTTTTCTATCTCTGCTTCACTGGCTTTATGAATTAAAAGCAAATATCACGAAATATACAGTTAAAACGAGGTGTGATTCACCTTCCATCCATAAATGTTGTCTAGTTGGTGGATATGTGACGCTCAGAGTCGATAATGTGTCCCAAACTGTCCACCCAAAGGGAGACGCCTATTCTGAATCTAATTCAACCTTTCAGATGATCCAAACTGGGACTACTGGTGTAATATTAGTGTTTGTGTGTGTGTAAATGCCCGTCTCTGTGTCCTGCAGGTGAACTACCGCCCCAAGCTGCTGGTGAAAGGAGCTCCCTCGTCTCTTTACTCTCAGCTCCCCGACACCTCAGAGATCCAGTTCGCCAGAGAGATGACTGAGATGCAGAGTGAGGTGTGACACGGCAGCATCGTGTTCACTGGTTGATCAACAGCAATGATATGATAGATATGTTGATATGTCAACAAAATAGAGATAATGTAGACGTTGTAATAAATGTTTACTTCTGTCCCCTGTCAGAGTAAATACAAGGAGGGCGGCAGGAGGAGGCTCTCTCAGAGCTTCTACTCTCAGCTCCCAGAGACGACCGAGACTCAGTTTGCTAAAGCTGTGGCGGAGCTGCAGAGCGAGGTGAGAGGCGATGGAGTCGACCTCCACTGGTCAGCTCTGCTCCGACCCTCTGTGTGAGCGTGAGGGCACTGACGAGTGTTTTCATCTTTAGATGCGATACAAAGACGCAGGGAAGAAGGACGTGAACTCGTGTTTGTACTCTCTCCTCCCGGAGACGTTGGAGACGGCTCACGCCAAAGAAGTGTCCGAGCTCCTCAGTCAGGTACAGTCCCACAGCACAGAACCGTGAGGACGTGTGTGATGTGCTGCTCACGCTCACCACCACCCACCTTCACCTGTTCCCTGCAGGTGAAGTATAAAGAGGAGGGTAAGAAGGAGATGAGCGTGAACCTGTTCTCTCTGTTACCTGAGACCATCGACACCCAACACGCTAGAGAGGCGTCTCAGCTGCAGAGCCAGGTACTCAACACGACCCCCCCTTCGTTTCAAACCAATCATGTGGGACGTGAGATTCAAAATCCTGTCTAGTTATAACTAGAATATATTTTCCATTTGCTGATTTAAATGGTGAAATGAGTGTGAGTGTTAATGTCCAGTGCGTCGATCCACTGCTGCTTCCTGCAGGTGAAGTATAAAGAAGGTCTGAAGCAGAAGATCCAGAGCAGTTTGTACCATCAGCTCCCGGAGACCCCGGAGACACAGCTGGCCAAACAGCTGTCAGAGCTGCAGAGTGAGGTACCCCCCCCCCCCTCACTCTGATTGATTGATTGATTGATTGACTGATTGATTGATTAGTTGATTGATTGATTGATTTCCACCTTGAAGTTGATGCGGGTGTGTTTCATGATGTCTGCAGACAAAGTATAAAGAAGCTGGAAAGAAGGAGGTGACTTCCTGCCTGTACTCTCTCCTCCCTGAGACGCTGGAGACACAACACGCCAAAGAGACGACGGAGCTTCTCAGTGAGGTGCAGAGTCTTCACCTCTCTTTGTTTCAGTACGCTGAGCTCAGGGGTTCCATCAAACTGCTTTGATAGACCATGGTGTCTGTATGGTTTTATGTTTCCTTCAGATTAAGTACAAGGAGAGTGGGAAGAAGGAGATGTCCAGCTCCCTCTATTCCACGCTGCCCGATACTTCAGAGACCAGCTTCGCCAGAGAGATGACTGACATGCAGAGCGAGGTGCCAACGCCCAGAGATCACACATTAATCAGATGTTACTGCAGCTCAGTCATCATGTCAACAGCCCCCAGGCTGAGGCTACGATGAAGGAGTCACTATAACTCCTCGTGTGTTTGTCTTTCTGTCTTTCAACAGAGTAAATACAGAGAGGACGGGATGAAGAGCATGTCCCAGAGTATCTACAGTCAGCTGCCACAGACCACAGACATGCAGTTTGTTAAAACTGTGTCTGAGCTGCAGAGTGAGGTGAGCAACAGGAACAAGTCCTTCTGTCCTATCAGCATTGAGCTGTGACGTTGTTCATGTGTGAATAGAAACCTCCGGAGATCCAATTCTGTGGACATCCTCCAGAGTCTCAAACGGCTTCTTGCAGCTGTGCAGCAGTCGAGAAGCTTCGATAATCAAAATGTCTCATTTCACTGAACTGCTTTAGATGAAGTACAGAAAAGGAAAGAAGGACGTGTCCAACTCGCTGTACTCCACTCTGCCCGAGACTCTGGAGACGCTGCACGCCAAAGAAGCGTCTGAGCTGCAGAGTGAGGTGAGAGCACATCTGTCTGTCCCTGAAGACCTGCTCATCCCCCTGTGTTGTTTTCACATCTGGATCATCTGTGTTCAGCTGAAGTACAAGGCGGCTCTGAAGAAAGGTCTGTCCTCCAGTCTGTTCCATCACCTGCCTGAGACCATGGAGACGGCCCACGCTAAAGAAGCCTCCGAGCTTCTCAGTGAGGTAACACAACGGAGACACAAAACGCTCGGGAAGGATCTACTGTGAGGATGAAGCTGCTCGTCAACGTCTCTGTCTTCTCTGCAGGTGAAGTATAAAGAGGAGGGTAAGAAGGAGATGAGCGTGAACCTGTTCTCTCTTCTGCCTGAGACCTTCGACACCCAACACGCTAAAGAGGCGTCTCAGCTGCAGAGCCAGGTACTCAACACCTCCACCCGGAGAGGTCCAATCCTCCAGGGACACACACTTCTCTCTGTCTGTCCATCCCATTGTGAACACGATATCTCAGGAACGCCTTGATGGAATATCTTCAAATGTGGCTCAAGCATTTACTGGGACTAAAGGATTAACTGATTTGATTTTGGTGGTCTAAGGTCAAAGGTCAAAGGTCACGTAGACCTCAAATACGTCTCTTTCCTTCCTCTGTCTGTGGAATGTCGACATCAGTCAAATCCTTACAAATACTTTGTAAGTACGATCCACTTCTGCTTCCTGCAGGTGAAGTATAAAGAAGGTCTGAAGCAGAAGACTGAGAGCAGTTTGTACCATCGCCTCCCGGAGACCCCGGAGACTCAGCTGGCCAAACAGCTGACGGAGCTGCAGAGTGACGTACGTGTACCATCACTTCAGGATTCTGTGGTTTCAGACCGAAAGGAATCAAAGCCTGGACGTTCAATCTGTCATAGATCCAAACTCTTCATATTAAATCCTGTGTCATGCTCGTCAGAGGTTAAACCATTTTATTTGCATGCAGCGTGTTGCAGGAAGTGACTGTTTGTTTCAAACTGCAGACCAAGTACAAGGAGGCGGGTAAGAGAGAGGCAAACAGCAGCCTGTACTCTCTGCTGCCTCACACCATGGAGACACAGCACGCTAAAGAAGCTGCAGAGCTGCTGAGTGAGGTGAGGCCTCCTCCTCTGGTCTTCTGTACCAACGTTTGTCCAATTTCCTCTCTGTCCTCATGCATGTTGTGTGGCCTCCTCAGATCAAGTACAAGGAGAGTGGGAAGAAGGAGATGTCCAGCTCGCTGTACTCCTCGCTGCCGGACACCTCAGAGACCAGCTTCGCCCGGGAGATGACGGACATGCAGAGCGAGGTGAACGCAAACCGTCTTCCTCCGACCAAAGACCAGAGCAGAATCTGATCCCAGACAGAGGTCACCTGACCTTTCATCACATGTTCTATTAATAACTCACCTCTATCAAGTCGGTCAAACACAGATTAGTCTTCATGCTCACCTCCCGAGCCGTTTGGAACACTAGGTGGCGTTATGAGCCACGTGCAACCAATATGTGTAGATGCTTTAAATGAAAGTGATAATAAAACCAACATTAATGTGATTCATCTGCCTCTAATAGAAATGATCTGTGTGTTTCAGAGCAAGTACAAGGAGGCCGGGAAGAGAAGCCTCTCTCAGAGTTTCTACTCACAGCTTCCAGAAACCGCCGACACTCTGTTTGCTAAGAGTGTCTCCGAGCAGCGGAGCGAGGTGAGACCACAGAACAACTCAGTCGATGAAGATCCGTCTCTAAGATGTTTCACCTGCTGCCACAATGTCTTCCACAAACAGCTTGAATCAACACAATATTACATTATTACGTTTTTCTCCGTCAGATGAAGTACAAAGCAGCCGGACAGAGAGGAGGGACACGCTCTCTGTACTCGACTCTACCGGAGACTCTGGACACTCAACACGCCAGAGAGGCTTCCCGGCTGCAGAGTCAGGTGCCTGCTCACGCCTCCAGCTTCTGTCTGTGTTACCGTCTGTCACTGAGCCACGGCAGCCCCAGAGAAATGAATCTGATCTGAATCGATTTGTCTTCTGAGATTATGATTTAAGAAAATGTGAAATAAGTTCCTCTTGGTTTTTTCCATCTGTGAAGCCTCTCAGGGCTTTCATACATTCTGATGGTGTTTTTTTCCAGCTCCATTTGAATCAGGGTCCAGAGGGCGGTGTTAAGCCTAGAGGCCAAAAATGGCAGATGAAGATGATCTGTTGTAGTCTAATGTGTCCTGGCTGCTTTTTTGAGTATTCAACAAGTTTTAAATCAGTCATTATATCAGCTTTATATTTGTCTGTGCAGAAACTCCACTTCAGAGATTTTCATCTTAAAATGTCTCATTTTAAATCTGAAATACTGACACAGGTATCACACTCTATGCAGATGACACACAACTCTATATTTCACTGTCTCATTTTGACTTTATGTTGGAAAAATACCAGATACTAAAGGAGCAGACAAGTAATTGTGTTTTTCTGGTCTTTTCATGTTCATGCTTTCAACAAAGTCTTTACATTCTGTATGTTCCAAACATTCTGAATCCATATTAAGATGCTGTGATACAAACTCTCCCCCTGTGTGTCCGCCAGCTGAAATACAAGCAGAGTCTAAAGAGCGACACCACGAGTCTTTACCACCTGATGCCAGAAACCAACGAGACTCAGTTTGCCAGGGAGCAGACGGAGATGCTCAGTGAGGTATGACCGCTCAACCACCACCTTCCACATTAGCAACAAACTAAATTAATATTTCATGGGCTATTGTAATTCCATACTTAGTCATAGAAGTATATGATTAAACTTTTTCCCAATGTCTAGAGGTAAATTGATGAATCATAATATTGTTTGGCAAAGTTTGTCTCAGAATTGTATCGTACGTATTGAATCATACCCGAGTACAGAGATCATACAACAGCCCTAGGTATCACACTCTATGCAGATGACACACAACTGTGTATGTCAGTGTCTCATTTTTAAATCTCACACAGGCATCAAACGTTTATTCATGTCTTTCTGCCTCTTATTTTATTTTCCTGGAAAGGTCAAGTACAAAGACGAAAGTAAGAAGGAGCAGAGCGTCCACCTGTTCTCTCTGCTCCCCGACACAGTGGAGGCTCAGCACGCCAAAGAGCTGAAGGATCTGCAGAGCGAGGTGGGTTCAGGCCGACTGTCAACACATTATCATTGATTTTATGTTCCTGCAGAATTCATACGACTCAGAAATTCACCCTCAACAAACAGCAGATCATCACGGGAGCAGATTTACTGAACAAATCCACAGAAGTGTATTTAAATTTTAAAGATGTCCTAAATGCTTCATATCTCTTCCTCCACATTTCTCTCTCGATCGTTCAGGGACCAACGTGGAATCATATAAATAAAACCAGTGGAATCTGCAACAAAAGTCCAACCAAGTTAAAAATGATGCAAGTAGCATCAATATTTCTACATTTAAACAAGCTAAGAAATAAGATCAGACAGATCAACGAATCCTCATAAGATAATTATGTTTTATTTAATCAAAATGTTCTCTTACAAATACAATATAACATTTCTACACATCAGGCTCATCAATGATGGAATAAACTGCCAGACAGTAGGAACATGTTTATTTCATTTTGATATAATTTATTTTATATAATGTAAATTTTAAAGGGTTTTAATGATGTTTATTTGTTTTATGTGTAATCTTGGATAAATGGGTAATTTGGCAATGAATGGCAAAAATCGAATTGATGCAGTAAAATAAAATATTTTAGTCTGATTCTCCAGTTTCATAAATTCTATGATCCCAGTTGTAGCGTCTGATTTTGTGTCTTTCAGTCTAAATACAAAGAGGCCAGTAAGAAGCAGGCGTCCACGCCTCTGTACCATCAACTGCCAGAGACCCTGGAGACGCAGCACGCCAAAGAGGCGTCTCAGCTGCAGAGCCAGGTGAACACTCACTTCCTGTTCCTGTCACATCACAAATCAATGTGTCAGTGGCCAGAGACATTCACATAATCATGATATCTCCACAAGCTTTGAGGGAAACTCTTAAGATTTGGTTCAAATATTCTAAGAAATCGGACTCTCCTGATTCGATGTTGAAGGTCAAAGGTGAAGGTGACCTCACAGACCTTCATCACAGACTTGTCTCTATTGTCTTGTGTCTCGTAGATCTTGTATAAAGAGGCTGTGAAGAGGGAGACGTCCTGTCCCGTGTTCCACCAGCTGCCCGAGACGCTGGAGACCCAGTTCGCCCGAGAGCTCACAGACATGCAGAGCCAAGTAAGAGCCAGGAAGTAACTTTATTATTTGTCCGTTTCACTGTGGAGCACTTTCTTTATAGTCGTGATGTTGTGTGTTGTGTTGTGATGTTGACGTTTTAAAGAAATGATGGTTGGGTCTTCAGAATAGGTACCAGGAGGACGGGAGGAGGAGCCTGAGTCAGAGCTTCTACAGTCAGCTGCCTGAAACGCCTGAGACCCAGTTTGCTAAATCTGTTTCTGAGCTGCAGAGCGAGGTGAGAACTCATGAACAGACACACACACTCGCCTGTTGAGCTGAAAACGACACACAATGTTGTGTGTACATATTTCACACTCTGACGTTGACCTCAGGACGCACTCGGTTCATCTCGGCGTCTCCTGAGCGTCTGAATCTTCAGGTTGTGAACCACTGGATCAGGAGACAGTAGATTTAGACCGAGTGGCCGTCGGCCGGCTATGTCCTTCAGTCTGGTGTTTTTATATAAATGTCACAGAATCACAAAATGATAAAGGTTATTGAAAATCGCCTTTACCTTTGTTTTCAGAGGAAGTACCATAAGTCGGGCCGGCAGGGAGCCGGCAGCTGTCTCTACTCCACGATGGCTGAAACCCTGGACACTCAACACGCCAGGCAGGCATCACACATGCTGAGCCAGGTGCCCCCCCACAATCACATGTCTGACTTCATGTATGTTAGGATTATTGAGTGGAATTAAATTGAAATATAGCACTTACACTTCCATATTGCAGCTTCAGATACACAGCTCCTGTATTTACAGTGAAGTGGATGAAGCCTCATTCATTTAGTATCTTTAGTTTATTTGTTTGTTTTGTTTTATGTTCATTAAAAATACAATTAAATTATTGAATGCTACAAGGTGAACCCACTTGAACACAGAAGTCAGAGAAGAAGAGAAACAAAGAGCAAACTGAGTAACGGTCAAACACAGATGAGAACAGAACCTCCTTGACGGAGGTTATCATTATTTTAAACATGAAGACACTTCCCAGCATGCACCTGTCGCCGCTGCAGGTCCGGTACCAAGAGGACGTGAAGAAGGATTCCTCGTCCTCGCTGTTTTCAAACCTTCCTCAAACTCTCCAGACCGAGTTGGCCAAGGAGGTGACGGAGCTCCAGAGCCAGGTGAGGACACATGGACACTGCATGTCTCCTACCATGTTCTAACTCAGGTACTTCTGTCCCAATTAATTTATATGTTGATGTCAATCCACTTGAACCTCCCGCCTCCTCTGCTGTGATTGGTCACCTGGTGCCTAGCTCAGCTGTTTCAAAGCAGCAGTATCGAGTCCTTCACAATAAAAGCCTGGTGCTCGAGCTCCAGGGACACTTTCACACCTTGTTTGGTTTATTTGTCTGTCTTGTGCCGCAGGTGAAATACAAAGAGGTCTGTAAGAAGGAGGCGTCCTCCCCCCTGTACCGCCTCCTACCAGAGACGCCAGACATGCAGTTCGCCAAACAGATGTCGGAGATGCAGAGCGAGGTGCGGCCTGCGTTTCTCCGGTCGCTCACTGAAAACTTGTGATAACTTCTCCGTTTACATTGTTCGGTCTTTTCTGTGTCGTCTCCAGGTGCAATACAAGAAGGACAAAGAGGATCTGTCCAACACTCTGTTCTCACTGCTGCCTGAGACTCTGGAGACGCAGTTTGTCAAAGAGATGAACGAGACGCACAGCGAGGTGAGAAGTCCCTCACTGTATACTGACCTGTATTTACAGTGTATAAATATATAGTGAGCTCATCGGCAAAAGAAAAGAACTCGGCTGGAGAAATTAATTTGAATTGTTTGTCTTCCACTTAGTAGTGGTACCTTAAACCACACGTTAAATGTTCAAATGTTTAAATGTAGATATGATCTAGTTTGCTGCGCTTTGTGCTGCGATGCTCCGGCAGCTCACAGAAACATCAGGGACAAACTTTTGAACAGTTTTAAAATCTGTCAGCAAAGATGAACCTGTCGTCTTTGTCCTTGTATTACAAATTCCACAGGGAAGTTCAGAACATACAAATATTCACTTGAACTCAAGGTGAACCTGATTTGATTTGATCCTTTTTACCTTGTGAACACGTTATTTTAAGTTCACTTTAAGATAACCCTTTCACATTTGGCTATAAATCGTCACTTTGACTCACAGATGAACTGATCAGATGTTGATGGTCAAAGGTCAAAGTTCAAGGTCACAGTGGCCTCACGAACGTCTTCATATTTATATTTTGACCATTTGTCACTTGGACTCAAATAGGAACTGATTCGACTGGATAGGTCAAAGGTCACAGTGACCTCACATGTTTATACACTGAGACAGGCATCTACAGGACGGTGAATCTAGTCTGATTCCTTTCATTGAGATCCAGATGTTGTTAAATTATTTGAAGCAGCTGCAGCTTCACCCAACAGAGGAATGAAAACAGCTTTTAGGACGTGACAACATACAGACCGCTGCTGTGGGTCAGTACTGGTCAGAGTGGTTGTGTATTTCTGTCCCAGGACGCCTCAGAGATAAGGAGGCCTGGACTTTAGTTTTCAGCTGATAAACAACAGCACCAGAAGAAGAAGTTAGAAAAGTAGAAAGATACAAACAAAATAAAGTAATGCCAACTGTCGCAGTGTGACGGGTCAGGATGCGTTCGGTGGAAGCTGATAAAGCCCGACTGTGATGTCACAAGATGTTGCTATGAAAGCAGCCAATGGGATGTGAGACTGATAACACTGAGGGACGTCCTCAGAAGTTAAAGATAGTTTGACTGTGGAGGTTTTAACTGATTCACTGTGTGTGTCCAGGTGAAGTACAAGCAGAGCGGGAAGCAGCAGACGGCTCTTTACTCCAAACTGCCTGAAACTCTGGAGACCAAACACGCTAAAGAGGCCACGGAGCTGCAGAGCCAGGTGAGGCTCTACCTCTCTCTCTCTCTCTCTCTTCCTCTCTTTTCTCTCTCTCTTCCTCTCTTTTCTCTTTGTCCTCCATCTTTCATTCCTCTATCGAACTAACAGGAGCGACGCGTCCGCCCCTCAAACTAAAACACACACCCTTTCTTGTCAGAGCTTCTTTTTTAATATTGATTTTCTTTGGAACTATTACTGAGTGAAAATATCTGATCTTTGGTTTTATTCTATTGAGTCATAAGAGATGAAATCATCTCACAAACAACTTTTTCTCCAGAGATCTTTTGATTTCTGGTCTTTCTTTTCTTTATGTTCTCAAATTTTAATTAAACCTTGAATCAATAATCCAGAACAGGACAGTTTCTAAACACTCGACTAGAATTCCTACAAAACCTCGGGAACATACATTTGTACTTCAAATGAGGAACAGAATTTTTGATGGAGATAATTTGTCACAAATTAATAACATTCACTGTCTTGTTACATTTGAGAAGCCGGACGTATAATGTTAGAGGTTGTGTGTCTGTCCTGTTGTGTGAACACGATATCTAAAGAACGCCTTCAGGGTAGCTCTTCAAATTTGGAACAAATGTTCTCTTAGAATCTCGGATGAACTGATTCCACTTTGGTGTCAAAGGTCTACTGTTTGTGTTTCCGACAGAAAAAGTACAAAGATGACGGGAGGAAGGAGATGATGACGTCTCTTTACTCACAGCTTCCAGAAACCACAGAGACGCAGTTCGCCCGGGAGATGACGGAGCTGCAGAGCGAGGTACAGAGCTTCACACTGTTTCCATCGTTCCTCCATTTCTTTTTTCTTCTCTTTTTTGCTCTGTTCTGACTTTTTCTAGAAGAATTCATTACAAAAAACGATATGATAAACAGTGAACGTGTGGTCTTGTCTCTAGAACAAGTACAAAGAAAGTGGGAAGAAGAGTCAGACGCTCAGTGTTTACTCCCAGCTGCCAGACACCAACGAAATCCAGTTTGCCAAAACTGTTTCTGAAATACAGAGTGAGGTGAGATTTCATCCCTTCTCCTCCATCCCAGACCTCGGCCACTTTTTCAGCTCGTCCTCGAGGATCCTAAGTCAAAACGAACTCTTTAGATTTCATGGAAAATGTGCAAAATGTTTCGTCTTGTGTTTTAGGCCAAATACAAAGAAGCAGGGAAGAAGGAGGTGAGCAGCTCTCTGTACTCGAAGCTGCCGGAGACTCTGGACACGCTGCACTCCAAAGAGGTGTCCCAGCTGCAGAGTCAGGTACTGAGCAGCCGGGGGGGAGCAGAACCTCACACATAAACCTGTGCAGACAATAGTGTCTGTAGATGGTCTGTAGAGCAGCAGGGGCGGAGCCTGTAGAGCAGCAGGAGCGGAGCCTGTAGAGCAGCAGGGGCGGGGCCTGTATAGCAGCAGGAGGCCGGACATGACTTATAAACTCTGCTGTGGTAAGATCTCATCTGGAGGTCGTGTCTCCGTCCTGATGTTAACAGGCTGCTTCTGTCACTGTAAACTGCCTTTCAATGGCAGCTGACAGTAAATGAAAAGACTTGTTGTCTCTGGCAAAGTGAAGAAGGGATCGTTTGTCTTCATCCGTCTTTAGCAGGACGGAAGAAAAGTTTAATTCAGTTTAAAAAGTTGTTCTTCATCAGTTCTGTGACCTGGAGTCAGGATCTGTCCTCCTGCCGTCTGTCTGTGCAGGTGAAGTACAAACAGGACGGTAAGATGGAGGCCAGAGACTCCCTGTACCACCGACTGCCTGAAACCACAGAGACACAGCTGGCGAAGCATCTGGGGGACATTTACAGCGAGGTGAGAGACAGAGTCCAGGTGTGAGGGACGGAGTGTCCACAGGGTGCAGGTGGTGACGGGAGCTGGCTTCTCTCTCTGTCTTGTGTCTCAGGTGAAGTACAGAGACGAGGGGAAGAAGGACGCCGGGAGGAACCTGTACTCGCTCCTCCCCGAGACGGCCGAGACGCAGTTTGCCAAACACGTGTCTGAGATCCAGAGTGAGGTGAGGACCTGAACCTCCACGGCCTCCGATGGTTCATCTGATCTCAGCAGCTGGAAAATACTTTTTATTCAATGAGCACTGATAGAGTTATTGATTACAGTGCACAGCAGTATGAAGTGTTTAACAAGGAGGTCGTGATGTCATCTGTTAAAGCTACTGAGTGGATTTTACATTTTAGTGCAGATACAGGAATTTCACTTTCTTTGACATTGTGAGAAAGTTTTCCAACTTTTTTTGTCCCTGAATTGACTCTTGAGCTCGTTTATCTTTATTGGTAGAAACATTTCTTTGAGGTAAACGAATATAATTCAGAAGCCACAGAATGAAACACAAGGATGTTGACGATTGTTGTTTCCTGTGTGTTTTCGAGGTCACGTACAAGAAGGACAAAGAGGATCTGCCCAACACTCTGTTCTCTCTGCTGCCGGAAACTCTGCACACTCAGTTTGTCAAAGAGATGAATGAGACGCACAGCGAGGTGAGGCCTTGTGTTAGGGTGGATGCAGTGTGCAACATGCAGAACAACACCAACAGAGAACGTGTGTGTGTGTGTGTGCGTTCATGTGTGTGCGTGTGTCTTCTCCATGTTCACACATTCCAGTGAAGCACTGGTCTATTCTGGTCTCGTTATCAGAAACACAGTCAGAGCTGCTGGGCGCCTCCGTCTGTCTCTCTCTCTCCTCGTGCTGCTAGAACAAATTATTTTTATTCTCTTTTAAAAAACACAAATCTCTTCTGTCCCTTGGTTTCAATGTGAATCAGAGATCGATCGACAGTTTGTTTAATCTGAGATTTTTATGAGATGATCACATTTTTCCTGACCACAGGCAAATTCCATAAATTCAGAAAGTCCCAAATATTTGTCTGCAGCCATTTCCATCACTCTCCTTCTTCTTCAGACTGACCCAGTCCACTTCCTGCTGCTTCTTCACATGAGAAACATAAACTCCAGAAAATGTCTGGAGCCAATGATACAGACTGAAGTTCATGTTAGATTTCAGTGGTCACACTCACAGTGATATAACTGAAGGTGAAACAAGTCAGCAGCACCTGATGCTTCACCGGTTGGCTGAGGCAAACGAACAGGGGGGAAACTCTGGTTTTTAAAGTGTTGTAAGAATCTTGTTTGGCACAATTCAACACGTAACCTTGTGTGTCAGCATGTTGTGTTAATATGTGACAGAGCAGCTGTCAACATGAGTTTTTTCCTGCAGGTCAAATACAAGGAAGCAGCTAAGAAAGAAGCCGGCAGCGCTCTGTTCCACCGGCTGCCGGAGACTCTGGAGACGCTGCACGTGAGAGAGGTTACTGAGCTGCAGAGCCAGGTGCACACATCTATTATTCACTTCTTCACTTCTTCACTTCCCCTGATGTTCACTATTTGAGCATCAGAACACTTAAGAGATGGATTCCTTGTCTTTGTCTTTCATCTAATATTTAGTGTGTCTAGTCGTGAATGGAGTTTGAGTCTGTTTGCTGCAGGAGGTCAAACGAGCAGGAGATGGAATCAAAGAGTTTCTGAACCTCCAAGTGTTTTAAAAACACCAAAGAACATCTGTTCATGGTTTTATTACCACAATTCAAAATCTGCATTTATGTGTCGAACATGGCTCATAACCCCCCCGAGGGTTTCAAACCGACTTCCACCTCTCAGGGCCAATGTGTTCAAATCAATGCTGAAGCTAAACGTCTAAACCAGCTCACAGGAGAGGAGCAGTGTCTCTCATCCCTGTGAGAATGAACTCAGAGGTGAAGTTAAACTGGAGTCTGCTGCTGCTCCTTCAGAACAAGTACAAGGAGAGTGGGAGGAGCTTGATGTCGTCCAGCTTGTACGCTCAGCTGCCGCAGACGACCGAGACGCAGCTCGCCGCCAAGATGTCCGACCTGCACAGCGAGGTAAACACACCTGACCCCGAACACAGAGTCCTGACCTGTGAATGAGTGTGAAGTCGTCTGTCTCAGTGTCTCTGTGTCTCTGTGTCTCTGTGTCTCAGTGTCTCTGTGTCTCAGTTTCTTTGTGTCTCTCTGTCTCAGTGTCTCAGTGTCTCTGTGTCTCAGTGTCTCTGTGTCTCTGTGTCTCAGTGTCTCAGTGTCTCAGTGTCTCAGTGTCTCTGTGTCTCTGTGTCTCTGTGTCTCTGTGTCTCTGTGTCTCAGTGTCTCAGTGTCTCAGTGTCTCAGTGTCTCAGTGTCTCAGTGTCTCAGTGTCTCTGTGTCTCTGTGTCTCTGTGTCTCAGTGTCTCAGTGTCTCAGTGTATCAGTGTATCAGTGTATCAGTGTCTCTGCGTCTCTGCGTCTCAGTGTCTCAGTGTCTCTGTGTCTCTGTGTCTCAGTGTCTCAGTGTCTCAGTGTCTCTGTGTCTCTGTGTCTCAGTGTCTCAGTGTGTCTGTGTCTCTGTGTCTCTGTCTTCTGCAGAGTAAGTACAGAGAGGACGGGATCAGGGGCCTGTCTCAGAGCTTCTACTCTCAGCTGCCAGAGACGTCCGAGACGCAGCTGGCCAGAAGCGTCTCTGAGCTGCAGAGCGAGGTGAGGAACATGGAACCTCCTTCCTCCAGGAGCAGGAGGATCTTTGTTCCTGACTCTTGATGTTTCCTTCAGACCAGGTACAAGGAGGCGAGCAGGAAGGAGGCGAGCAGCTGTCTGTACCATCAGCTCCCTGAAACTCTGGAGACGCAGCATGCCAAGGAGACGGCCGAGCTGCAGAGTCAGGTGAGCCCCCCCCCCCCACATGGGACTCATCACAGCTGTGTCTGTGCTGGAAGGACCCGGATGTCAGCTCAGTGTCTGTCTCCTCCAGGTGAAGTACACAGAAGGGAAGAAAGAGCTGAGCACCAACCTGTACTCTCTGCTGCCGGAGACCGGGGAGATGAAGTTAGCTCGAGCCGCCATGGACCTGCAGAGCGAGGTGGGTCCACGTCCTGTCCTCACTCCTCAGACCACCTCCTCTCCTGCCTCCTCATCTTCTCCTCCTGTTGTGTTTGTCTCTCAGAGTAAATACAAGCAGAGAGGCCGACAGGAGGTCAGCACCACCGAGTTCCACCAGATGACAGAAACCAACGAGATGGAGTTTGCGAAGCAGATGTCTGAACTCCAGAGTGAGGTTGTTTATCCCAAAGACTGTTCAATCAACTGACAGTTAAAATACAAACCTGTGTGTTTACTTGAGGTTGTGTGTGTGTGTGTGTGTGTGTTGTCGTCTCTCAGACAAAGTACAAGAAGGACAAAGAGGATCTGCCCAACGCTCTGTTCTCTCTGCTGCCGGACACGCTGCACACTCAGTTCGTCAGAGAGATGAACGAGACGCACAGCGAGGTGGGAAGTGATAACAACCTGTGCAGGGTTGTGTGTTTGTGTGTCTGTGCAGGTATTGATCCGATGTTGTGTTCTGATCTCAGAGTAAATACAAGGAGGCCGGTAAGAAGGAGCTGGGGAACAGTTTGTATTCTCTGCTGCCGGAGACCAAAGACACTCGACATGCCAAGGAGCAGACGCAGCTGCTCAGTGAGGTACGTCCACCGGAGTCTTCAGTCTTCAGGAGACACGGAGACAACCTGGACGTCCTCTTCACCTGCTGCTGCATGACAGAGTGTCTCTGAGCTGTCAACTGAAGTATAGATCTGCTCTTTGATCAAACACATTCACATCACAATAATCACGATGCTGCTTGTTTGTGTAAAGTTTTTCACAAACAACGAACACATTAAACAAACTCTTATTATCACATATTACAGATACAAATCCATTATCCTCTGACTGAGATCTATCGTCCTTTAGATTTGATCATATTGTGATTTATATTATTTAGAAAAAGTACGAATTTAAATCAAATCTGCAATATATTCATTCTGGTTTATAATAAACAAGTTACTGTTGAAACAAAGGGATCCTCTGATGCGCTGCACAGTTAAAGGTCTGGTAAGGGGGCGGTGTGGCCTAGGGGGTAGAGTGGGCGTTCTCCAACATGAAGGTTTGCCGGTTCAATCCCCACTCTTCCCCATCTGCATGCCGAAGTGTCCTTGGCAAGATACTGAACCCCTAAATGGCCCTTCATAGATGTTAAGTGTACTAAAAATGTAAGTCGCTTTGGACAAAAGTATATGCAAAATGACATGTTGTGTTGTGTTGTGTTGTGTTGTGTTGTGTTGTGTTGTGTTGTGTTGCAGAAGGCGTACAGGCAGGAGGGGAAGAAGGACGCCGGCTGCAGTCTGTACGCACAGATGCCCCAGACCATCGAGACCGTGTTCGCCAAAGAGCTGAGCAGGACGCAGAGCGATGTGAGTCCCCGGCAGCGTCAGGAGATTCGAACTCACGTCTTTACACAGAGAGAATTAAAGATCTGGTTTCTAAAGAGGATCAAAATCCTTCAGTCGTGTTAAAGGAGTTATTCATCTGTTTTAAAAGAGACACGTGAAGTCTAGTGTTATTACAGAAACTTCTGGATCCACATCACATCTCGTTCACAAACAGAGAATCGTTCTGAGGTGGATGAGTTGGTTCTTGGTTCTTGGTTCTTGGTTCTTGGTTCTTGGTTCTTGGCCGGTTCCTCGTCCTCCACCAGGATCCGGTTGTTGTGCAGCAGCTGAGGAGAGAAGACGCTGGAGACACAAGAACACGATCAGAGTCGGTGTCATGTCATCGAGGCGTGAACACAGAGAGCAGCTGTGTTGTGCTCTACAGCCTGAGGACACAGACACTGACCGCACACACACACACACACACAGACACACAGACACACAGCGCTGTCTGGTTGATGCTTATAAACTGGGACAGACGGACATTTTGAAGGATTCATGCTCAGAACCTGTGAGAGAACACAACGTTCACAGAGAGAACCTGCAGCAGGAAGAAGGTCGTGACCTTCAGATCCTGATGGAGATCAAGAACCACCAGGGCCCGTCTCACCCTGAACCAGCTGCAGAGGTGAAACCAGACTTCTTGTGCGTCTGCAGCTTCGTCTCTTTTCAACCAGTCGGTTCACACGGGTCAGTGCTCACGGCCAAGCGGGGGGGGGGGGGGGGGGGATCAAAGGCTCGGGGGAAACTGGGGCACGAAGCTTTCAGGTCTGCTGACCGAGCAATGAGACGCCAACTGGAGCGTACAACACACAACAGACTGTGTGCACACCTCCAGAACAACACAACAGACCGTCCCACTGTCTGCACACCTCCAGAACAACACAACAGACTGTCTGCACACCTCCAGAACAACACAACAGACCATCCCACTGTCTGCACACCTCCAAAACAACACAACAGACTGTCTGCACACCTCCAAAACAACACAACAGACCGTCCCACTGTCTGCACACCTCCAGAACAACACAACAGACTGTCTGCACACCTCCAGAACAACACAACAGACCATCCCACTGTCTGCACACCTCCAAAACAACACAACAGACTGTCTACACACCTCCAAAACAACACAACAGACTGTCTGCACACCTCAAAAACAACACAACAGACCTTCTCACTGTCAGCACACCTCTTAGACAACACAACAGACCGTCTGCACACCTCCAAAACAACACAACAGAACTGTCCCACTGTCGGCACACCTCCAAAACAACACAACAGACTGTCCCTCTGTCTGCACACCTCCAAAACAACACAAAAGATTTGTCGTAAAGATTTCTAAATATATAAACATCAACTAAATATTCCTTTACCCTCCATAAATTATTAAATTACTGGATTAATAAATTTGAACTGATGGTTATAATTCCAGATTAACACAGGAAACCACAAAGTCCAGTGATGAGTCAGGACGTTCAGTCGGTTTCTTTAATCCTTCAGGTTTAAATGTTGATTTCTCATTTTCACGGCTGGATGCAGCTCCTCTTATTTTTAGCAAACGAACGAGGCTGAATTAGTCATGAGATGTTTTCTCCCTCGGATCCGACGTGCGTCGTCTCTTCTGTGTCACTTCCTGTCTTCCTGTCCTCTTCTTCTCTTTCTCTTCTCTTTTTGCCCTATTCGTTTTTTATTCATGTCTAAGTGATCGAAGGAATGATGTCTTCAGATCGTCTGTCCCATTCCATTGAGCTCGATGTCTCAAGAACGCCTTGAAGGAACATCTACTAGATGTTAGCAGGTGTTGGGGCCACCAGCAGGTGTTAGGGACTAACCTCAGTTGGGGGTCGACTGGGGCTTATGGTGAATCTGACATAGATTATCAAAAGTTCCACTTGGGCTCCAAGGTGAACTGATTAGATGTCAGAGGTCAAAGGTCACAGTGATCTCATATGAGTCTGAAACAGAAAACAGAATGTGCACTGAGGTGATTCCAGTTTCCTCCTGCTCCTCCTCAATCTGTTCCTCTCCTCTTTTCTCTGCAGAAGTCTTACAAGGAGAAGTACAACCGTGAGAAGGGGAAGTCCAGCTACACCAACATGAAGACGCTGCCCGAGGTGGAGCACGCCATGGAGGTCAACAAGAACCAGAGCAACGTAAATACACACATCCACTCAGCAGACGTACACACCATCTTGTTTGTGATGTTCAACAACTGAAGGTTTTTCTCATTTTTGTTTTTCTGATTTGTAACGAGATCGAAACACCAACGCTCCCACGTGGGCTGCAACATTTAATCAGACCTATTATGGTCGACTCTTTGAGTTTATTATTGTTTTAATACAGAAGTTACTAACTTACTACTGATCCCAGGTCAGCTACAGAAAAGACAGAGAGGAGCTTCATCACTACAACTCAGCAGCAGACAGACCGGACATCATCAGCGCCACCAACGCTTCCAAACTGGCCAGCAACGTGAGTGTGTGTCTGTGTGTGTGTGAGTGTGTGTGTGTGTGTTTTTGTGTGAGTGTGTGTGTGTGTGAGAGAGAAAGAACATGTAACCGCAACATTCACTTCCATTACGACAGTCTTGTTCACCAGCTGTTGTCTGAGTGGAGCGGCTGATAAATTATAGAAAACTTTCTGATGTTAACACTGAATTGCCATTATAGAAGAGTGTGTGTGTTTGTGTGCGTGTGTGTGTGTGTGTGTGTTTGTGTCCACAGGTGGCCTATAAGAGTAACACAAAGCAGCTGGTTTACAGCGACGTCTCTCTTTTGGCCAGAACGGACATCCAGCACGCCAAGGAGGTTTCAAAAC